>NC_082689.1:83684853-83837353 GCF_949987515.2 Delphinus delphis
AAACTGGAAAAGAAGAAGTAAAACTGTCACTGTCTGCAGACAACATGATACTATACCTAGAAAATCCTAAACAGGCTACTAGAAAACCACTACAGCTCATCAGTGAATTCAGTAAAGTTGTAGGATACAAAATTAATGCACAGAAATCTCTTGCATTCCTATACACTAACAATGAAAGAGAAGAAAGAGAAATTAAGGAAACAATCCCATTTACCATCACATCAAACAGAATAAAATACCTAGAAATAAACCTACCTAAGCAGACAAAAGACCCATACTATGAAAACTATAAAATACTGATAAATCGAAGATGAAAGAAACAGATGGAAAGATGTACCATGTTCCTGGACTGGAACAATCAAAATGATTATACTACCCAAGGCAATCTACAGATTCAATGCAATCCCTATCAAATAACCAATTATATTTTTCACAGAACTAGGACAAAAATTTTAAATTTGTGTGGAAACACAAAAGTCCCTGAATAGCCAAAGCTATACTGAAGAAGTAAAATGGAGCTGGAAGGATCAGACTGCCTGTGTGCAGACTATACTACAGAGCTACAGACATCAAAACAGGATGGTACTGATATAAAAACAGAAGTATAGATCAATGGAGCAGGATATAAAGCCCAGAAATAAACCCACACACCTATGGTCAACTAATCTATGACAAAGAAGTCAAGAATATACACTGGAGAAAAGGCAGTCTCTTCAATAAATGGTGCTGGAAAACTGGACAGCTACATGTAAAAGAATGAAATTAGAACACTCCCTAATACCATACACAAAAATAAACTCAAAATAGATTAAAGACCTACATGTAAGACTGGATACTATAAAACTCATGGAAGAAAACACTGGCAAAACACTCTTTGACATAAATCGCAGCAATTATATTTTTGCATCCACCTCCTAGGGTAATGAAAATAAAAATAAACAAATGCGACCTAATTAAACTTAAAAGCATTTGCACAGCAAAGGAAACCATAAACAAATCAAAAAGACAACCCACAGAATGGGAGGAAATATTTGCAAACAAAGCGACCGAAAAGGGATTAATCTACAAAACATACAGCTCAATATCAAAAAACAAACAACCAAATCAAAAAATGGGCAGAAGATCTAAATAGACATTTCTCCAAAGAAGACATACAGATGGCCAAAAAGCACATGAAAAGATGCTCAACATCACTAATTATTAGAGAAATGCAAATCGAAACTACAATGAGGCATCACCTCACACTGGTCAGAATGGCCATCAACAAAATGTCTACAAACAATAAATTCTCAAGAAAGTATGGAGAAAAGGGCACCCTCCTACACTGTTGGTGGGAATATAAATTGCTATAACTACTATTGAGAACAGTATCGAGGTTCCTCACAAAACTAAAAATAGAACTACCATATGATCCAGCAAACCCACTCCTCAGAACAATAATTTGAAAAGATACATGCACCCCAATGTTCATTGAAGCACTATTTACAATAGCCAGGACATGGAAGTAACCTAAATATCCATCAACAGAGGAATGGATAAAGAAGATGTGGTACATATATACAATGAAATATATTACTCAGCCATAAAAAAAGAATAAAATAACACCATTTGCAGCAACATGGATGGACCTAGAGATTGTCATACTGAGTCAAATAAGTCAGACAGAGAAAGGCTAATACCATATGCTATCACTTATATGTGGAATCTAAAATACAACACAAATGAACTCATTTACAAAACAGAAACAGACTCACAGACTTTGAAAACAAATTTATGATTACCAAAGGGGAAACATTGGTGGGGAGGAGGGATAAATTAGGAGTTTGGAATTAACATATATACACTAATGTATACAACACAGATAACCAACAAGGACCTACTGTATACCACAGGGAACTCTACTCAATATTCTGTAATAACTTATATGGGAAAAGAATCTGAAAAAGAATGGATATATGTATATGTATAACTAAATCACTTTGCTGTACACCTGAAACTAACACAACATTGTAAATCAACTATAATATAAATTAAAAATTTAATTAAAAAAGGGGGTAGGACTCTGTGATCTTAGCATCACATCAGTAGATGTTTATTCTTCATTGAACATCTGTATCAATTTGTTGGACAGAGAAGCACACAGACACAGGTCAATTGCATTCTTTGCAAGGTTCTTTATATAACTTATCAAAATTACAGATTTTCTTGTTGATTTTGTAGTTCCTAACCATGGAGCAGTAATTATTCCAACCACTTACTCCATGGGAATTTTATTTTCCTGAACAAATAAAAAAAGACAATGTATGGAAAGGCATTATGGATAAGGCTTAAGAGTCTCATGTCTAGTGTGGTATGTTCTGAATGCTTGTGTCCCTCCAAAATTCATATATTGAAGTACCAACCCCTAAGTGGTATTAGCAGTGGAGTCTTTGGGAGTTAACTAGGTCATGAGGGTGGAGTCCTCATGGATGAGATTAGGCCCTTGTAAAAGAGGCCCAAAAAAGCTCCCTTGCCCCTTCCTCTATGTAAGGTTACAGGGAGAAGTGGGCTATCAGTGAAGAAAACTGGTCTCACCAGACACTGAGCTTAATGGCACCTTGGTCTTGGATTTCCCAGCCTCCAGAACTGTGATAAATATTAGTTGTTTTTAAGCCACCTGGTCTCTGGTATATTGTTACAGAATTCCAAATAGACTAAGACATAGTATCACATTGGTTGGATTCAAATCCCCTGCTCCAACAGGTATTAGTTTTGTGACTTTGATTAAGTTTCTCAAACCCTCAAACTCTCACAGTTTCTCACCTGTGAAAGGAACATGACAATAATAGTATCTAACACTATATAGTCATCACTAGGACTAGCAACATTAAGGAACCTAACAGAATGCCTAGCACATATTAAGGACAGAAGAATATTACATTCTCATGTATTACTTACTTACCATGTATTTTTTAATTAACTTGTTAAATTTATTTATGATAAAATAAACTCTTTGGGGAGTACAGTTCTATAATTTTTGACTCATGCATAGAGTCGTGTAATTGCCAAAATCAATACACAAAATACAAATACAAAATCAATACACAGAGGAGTTCCATCACCTCCCCACAAATCTCTCATGCTACCCTTTTGCAATCAAAGCTTCTTTTGATTTATAACCCTTGTAGCCACTAATCTATTCTCCATCACTGTAGCTTTGTCTTTTCCAGGGTGCCATATAAATCAATTCACACAATATGCTGACTTTTGTGATTGGCTTCTATCATGTAGCCTAATTCATTGAGATTCATCCGTATGGTTGCATGTATCAATAGTTTCTTCCTATTTTTATTTTGTCTATTTTTGTTTGTTCATGCATTCCCTAGTTCAGGGATATTGGGGTTGTTTTCAGTTTTTAGTGATTGCAAATGAAACTTCTATACACACCATGTATAGATTTTGTTTCATTTTTATACAAGAATATTATTGATAATGCACATAGATACAAATCATGCATTAAGATGTACAGTTCACTGATGTCCAGTGTATTCATAGAGTTGTGCAAGCATCAACTCAGTAAGTTTTAGAACATTTTCATCACCCAACGGTAACTTTATGTTTAACATTTTGAGGAACTGTCAAACTGTTTTCCAAAGGAGCTGCCACATTTTACAGTCACATCAGGAATGTATGATGGTTCCAGTTTCTCTGTAACAACTGGTTTGTTTCTGAGTTATTTAATGTAACCATCCTAGTGCGTGTAAAGTGATTTTACTGTGGTTTTGAGTTGTATTTCCCTATGGCTAATGATGTAAAGCATCTTTCACATACTTTTTAGTCATTTGTATATCTTCTTTGGATAAATATATACTTAAATCTTTGCCCACTTTTTAAAAAAAGGGCTGTTTGTCTTTTTATTATTTATTTGTAAGAGTTCTTTTAATATTCCAGATACAAGTCTCATCAGATACAAATGTATAAAATACCCAAGTATTTTCTCCCATTGTATGGGTTGTCTTTTTTCCTTTCTTAATGGTATCCTTTGGAGCAAAAAAATTTTATTATAATGAAGTTCAATTTTTCTATATTTTTCTTTTGTCCTTTGTGCCTTTGGTGTCTATAGATGAAGATTTTCATTATAACAAGGACACAAAGATTTACTATATTTTCTTCCAAAACTTCATAGTTTTAGGTCTTAAATTTAAATCCATGTTTCATTTTGGATTAATTTTTGTGTATTGTATAAGGAGTTCAACTTCATCTGTTTGCATGTGGATATCCAGTTTTCCCAACACAATTTTTGAAGGCTATTCTCTCCCAATTAAATTGTCTTGGCACACTTGTCAAAATCAATTTACTATATATGTGAAGGTTTATTTCTGGCTCTCAATTCTACTCCATTTATCTATATGTCTACCCTTATACGAGCACCACATTGTTTTGACTACTGTGTCTTCATATCAAATTTTAAAATTGGGAAGTGTGAGTACTTCACCTCTGTTCTTGTTCAGAATTTTGGCTATTCTGAGTTCTCTGATTCTCAATAAGAGTTTTAGGATAATCTTGTCAATTTCTTTGAAAAAAATCTGTAATTCTGATAGATATTGCAATGAATCTGTATGTCAATTTGTGTAGTATTGCCACCTTAAACATTAAGTCTTTTGATCTATAGACATGGCCTTTTTGGCAAATATTTAGATTTTTAATTTCTTCCAACAATGATTCCTAGATTTGTTTGTTTTATTCCCATATTCACCTTTTATATCTTTAGCATCTGTAGTAATATCCTCTCTTTTATTAATATTATTGTTAATTTCAGTCTTTTTTTTCTTTCTTTTTTTTTTTTTGGTCAGTCTAAGTAGTGGTTTACACATTTCTTGATATTTTCTAAGAACCATCTTTTGTCTCCACTGATTCTATTCTGTTTTTACATAACTATTTTTGTTCTCATCTTTATTTTTTAATTCCTTTTGCTTGCTTTTTATTTAATTTGTTATTTTTTCCAATTTCTCAAGGTGAAAGCTCTGATTATTTAAGATCTTTATTTTAATACAAATATTTATTGCTATAACTTTCCCTCTTAGAACTACTTTAGCTGCGTTCCACAAATTTTGATGTATAGTAATTCTATTAAAAATATGTTTTTATTTTTCTTTGTGACTCATGCTTATCACCATTAGTTATATAGAAGTAGAATGTTTAATTTCAACCTATTTGAAGTTTTTCCAGTTATCTTCCTGTTATCAATTTCTATGTTAGTCCTGACATTATCAGAGAACATACTTTGTATAGTTTCCATTCTTTTAGATTTTTTTAAGGTTTGGTTTATGGTCCAAAATATGGTCTTAATAAATAGTCCATGAACACTTGGAACAATATCTGTTCTGTAGTTGTTGAGTAGAGGGTTCTATAAATGTCAATTAATTTCTAGTTCAGAGATTGGCAAACTTTTTATTAAAGTGAAAAGTAGTAAATATTTTAGATTTTTCAGACCAGGAGCAATATTGAGGACATTGTAACCATTTAAAATGCAACAATTTTAAAGTATAAAAAAAATTCTTAGCTCATGGGCCATACCAAAAAAGGTGGTAGTCCCAATTTTATTGGTAAGCCATAGTTTGTCAACTCCTTTTCTAGTTAGTTGATGGTATTAAGATTTTTTTTGTGTATCCTTGCTAATGTTCTCTCTACCTGCTCTATCAATTACAGAGGAGTGTTCAAATATAATTGTAGATTTTTCTATTTCTCCTTTTTTATATCAGTTTTTAATACTTATTTTATTCTGGAGCTCTCTATGTATACTTTTAAGACTATCATGAATTTGGAGTTTACTGAGTTTCTTGAATCTGTGAATGCTTGCCTTTCACCAATTTGGGGATGCTTTCAACTGCTGTTTCTTCAGATATGTTTTATGTAACTCTTTCTCCTCTTTCAGGAATTCCAATGACAAAAATATTAAACATTTAAGTACTATTTCACAAGACCCTAAGGTGTTGTTCATTTTGTTTTGTTTTGGTTTTGATTTTGCTCACATTGAATATTTTCTATTGTTCTAGCTTCAATTTTACTATCTCTTTCCTCTGTCATCTGCATTCTACTATTGACCCCTTCCAGTGATTTTTTTAATTTCAGAAATTTTTTTCTAAAATTTCCATTTGCTTCTGTTTTATGGTTTCTATTTCTCTGCTTAGATTGTCTAATTTCCCATTCATTTCAATAATGATTATATTTACCTCATTAAGCATGATTATAATAACTTATTTAAAGTCTCTTTTTTTAATAAATTTATTTATTTATTTTTGGCTGCATTGGGTCTTCGCTGCTGCGTGTGGGCTTTCTCCAGTTGCTGCGAGCGGCGGCTACTCATTGTGGTGGCTTCTCTTGTTGCAGAGCATGGGCTCTAGGTGTGCGGGCTCAGTAGTTGTGCCTCACTGGCTCTAGAGTGCAGGCTCGGTAGTTGTGGCTCATGGGCTTAGTTGCTCCGCGGCATGTGGGATCTTCCTGGACCAGGGCCCAAACCCATGTCCCCTGCATTGGCAGGCAGACTCTCAACTACTGCACCACCAGGGAAGTCCCTCTTTAAAGTCTTTATGTGGTAATTCCAACATCTGTGTCATCTCAGGATTCTCCTAAGTAGGTTGCCTTTTCTGTTGAAAATTGGTCAGATTTCTCTGGCTCTTGGTCATATTGTCCTGGGTTTTGATATTTTGGGTAATTTCAATTGTATACTGGACATTTGGAAACTATGTTGTAAGAAATTGGGTCTTCTTAAAATCCAGGAGACAACTGATTTTTGTTTGTTTCTTTTAATAGGCAATCAACTAACTCATGTACAGAATGCAGTCAGACTGCCTTCTGCAGGTGGTGATTCTAATGTTGAGTTTTCAAAGTTTTTTACTATGTTCTTTGAGTGTACGTTTTACCTTAGCAACTCAGAGCATGAGTTGGGACTTGGGCAGTGGTTTGTATAGTAGTTCACTTTTCAAACCCTTGGCTATGCTTCTTGGGTGTGTTCTGTAGTTAGACACTTGGGGGTGAGCTTAGGACTTATATTAGTTCATACCCAAATACAGGTTCTCCGGCTCACTCCTCTGTAGGATTTCCCTGACACTCTGCAGCTTCTGTGGGCTGGTATTTGTTTGTTTTGGGGGGTATTGTTTTTGGTTCCTCTGGACAAAAAGATGAGATTCTCTCAGTGTTTTGGCCTCTCATGTTCTTGTGCAGTTCCATACATATGGGCCTGCCCTTGGGGCAAAGTAAAGAGAGAAGAGATAGAAAAAACATATGTTGAAAATTCTCCTACACTCTTTGTATAAAAGGACCCCTCTTCTCTGTTCCTGAATCCAGAGTGCTGAGAGTTTATCTCCAGTCTTTAGGTACCTGTGCCACTTCTGCTCTGCAGTATCATAGCTTTGCAATGGGGCTGGCTATGGAGCAGGGCTACAAGAATTTCAAAAAGGAGAAAAAGAAGAATTATCCCTACTTTCTTGAGCTCACAGGTGGCTTTTTTTCCTGGACTTCTGAACAGAAAGAGGGATTATAGGAGATATTGATGATGGTATCCATCATACAGTTTAATATGTCTCACAGTGGGGAGATAAAGAAGAAACAAAAATGCAAAACATAAAAAGACCATATTAGTTGTTCTTCAAGTTTTAATGTCTTTCCCAATTTTCTTGTTCTTATTTACTTTTCAGATTCCTCAAGCAATTGCTTTTTGTATTTTGTCCAGTTTTAAGTAGTAATCAACTGCAGTGTGCTTACTCCAAGTAGAAGTTTTACCTTCTCCCTTTTTATTTCTGAGGCAACACACACACACACACACACACACACACACACACACACACACACACACAGACTTTAAAAATAGAAGTTCTACGGGCTTCCCTGGTGGTGCAGTGGTTGAGAGTCCGCCTGCCGATGCAGGGGACGTGGGTTCGTGCCCCGGTCCGGGAAGATCCCACATGCCGCGGAGCGGCTAGGCCCGTGAGCCATGGCCACTGAGCCTGCGTGTCCGGAGCCTGTGCTCCGCAACGGGAGAGGCCACAACAGTGAGAGGCCCACGTACCACAAAAAAAAAAAAAAAAGAAGTTCTACAAAATAGGATTCCTCCCGTATACTTCTAAAGAGTAAATGTTCTAATTTACTTAGTCGCTAAAGATACAGTTTTTGTTGTTGTTGTTAGCATTAGATCAGGTTGGGCTTTTGGGAACAGAGATCATGTTTATGAGCACTTATTGTCTCAAGAGTGATAAATTGAAATTGCTATTTCTAAAGAAAGCATTTGTTTTTTTTTTTTTTCCCAGAATCTTGATTTCCTTGAAACCCTTTATAGAACTTCAGAGACAAATTATCATAATTGATTATACTGTGATATCTGACTAAATTAAACAATATTTTAATGCCAACATTTTATCAGATTTGTAATTAGCTTTTATTCTAAAAAGATAAACTGGCCAAACATCTCTCAAGTGGTCATGCAATATTGCTGAAGGACATTCCAAGGAAATATCTTTTCATGAATTTTAAAATTATCTGATCCCTTGTAAATTTTTTAAAAATCCAATATATATGTCGCAAGTGAAATTTATCATTACCAAATGATCTTGAAAGAATGAACCTATTTAAGCATATTTTTAGAATAATTTTTATCAACACTTCTCTCTACAGGTGTCTCACAATGCATTTTTTACCTTTTAAAATAATTAATATTAGTGAGATGCCAAACACCCAAGACATTAAAAATCAACCCCTGTGCCACAGAGTAATTGGGGCTAAGATAAAAGTTATAGTCCACAAAAGGCTAAATATTGATCTGTTCAGTTTGCATCCATTATTGCTGATCTTTCAGGATTTAAATATCGATTGTGCAGTGCAGTTACAATAAGCTAGAGCAAAAGCTCATCCATATTGCAATGCTGGGCAAAAGAAAAAGAGTTTTAACCTCAAAAACCTGTGCCCTAGTTAGAAAATGCCATCCTCCCTCTAAATCTTTAGCCTGGCTATGAAAAATTAATAATTTATTAAAACATATTTTATTACAGGACTTTCCCTCTGTCTCCCTGGCATGATGCCAGTGTACACTATGAAGTAACAGTTGGAAAATGACCTCCACCTCTTCAAATGAGTTGTTTCTTTAGTTTGGCTTAATATTAATCATTAATTATTAAAAAAATACAAGAAATGTTTCTCAGGATAGCTAAACTTTCATGCACATGTGGCTCTTTGCCAGAGTCTAAGATGACATCAGAGTGATGTTACTATGACTGTACCAACGATCCTAGAATTATAATGCATTGCTCTGATGAGATATTAAACATTGACGTGGAAATTGAATATGTAATTGGCAATGACTGAAGGAAGCATGATTTAATATCTTCCATGCCACCTTTCTCTTCCACTCCCCTCCCCCGAATTGCTTAGTGTCACTTTTCTCAATGCATTCCTGTTATTTCAAATAGGATATCCTGACGTATAGCACATGTTTATAAGTTCATACCCAAACCCTTTTGTTGGAAATATGTTGTACATATTACAGCACTCAAAGGGCTTTCTCATTCCTTTTTTAAAATAATATATAAAGCAGAATTAAAGACTTGATTTTTCCCCTCTACCCCAATAAATAGTACATGGCTGGTTAAACATTAAATACCTGATTGTTCATAGATTCAGAAAGCATAAAACATACCTTGAAACATATTACACCGAAGTTCATTTGTTTTCAATCTGTCCAGAAACCATATTTATAAACTATCAGCCAACATTTCGGAGACAAAATATCCTTCACATTTTTACCAACCTAGCAGAATCAACTTCTGCCATACTGTCTCATTGACATTTATTTCTTATAATAATCAGCAAAAAAGTATTCTTGTGAAGAAAATCAGAAGGCAATAAGTTCAGGTTGCCCTTGAGTCACTACTTTATATTTGTCTTTTTCTGTTTCCTGGGGATATTTTCCATTTTTTTCCTCTTTCAAGTATCATTTAAGCTGTCAGATATTTTCCTAAAAACCCTACGATGTGATTTTGAGAAATGTCAAATTTATCATCCTGAGAACTTCCTGAAAAGAAATCCACTGATTTCCCTTTTATTTTTATTTTTGGGTTTTCAACATCTGATATTACTTGGCCTTGTGAGTTGCGAGAAAGGTATAGCTCACAGTTTGATGACAATTTCCTGTACTCTGCCGTTTTCAAGTTTCAAATAATTATATATTTTTAAAACAATTGCTGTGAGACAGGCAAAAAGTTTTCAGCTTCGTCTCTTTCTTCCCATTTGTCAAAAATAATGGATACATTTCATAAAGAAAATCCTACTGTTTCCACATAAACTGTTCACAGTGAAGAAAGAGTTTAACAATTGTCTTGTCCTACATTTGGCAAAGTACACTACAGAATCACACCTGCTCAGCCCTTAGACCAGCATCTGTCTTATGTTGTACATTTTTAAATAAATGAAAGTTTCTCTCCAATTTCATAGTTATGATGTTACCATTTTGGTTTTTGCGGGGGCTTTCTGGGGACTGCTTTCCTTTCCATACACATCCCTCAAAAGCAGTTAGAAATAATACGTTTGCTTTGCCTGAGATCCACAGCATGCAGATTTTAGTTTAATGACAATTGTCAAGACAGCTCTTCCCAGCATGTTGTCTTTGACTAAGACCATACTGAAGGAGGTTGGGGGATAGTGGGAAATGGCAAGAAAACATACAGAATACATAATATTTGGATACTAAAATTGCATTTTAATGACAGAGTTGGATTGATCAAAAGAAATTTTTCATAAAAATATGTGCATTGTGCTGGCATGTTCTGCAGTTCTCTGGAAACATTTCTTTCTAAAATTGTTTTCCCTGTAATCCTGAGCCAGAATGGTCTGTGGACTGTTCTAGTATAGGAAAATGACACTGGTTACATTATTGCTGTATAGCCACTGAAGGCAAGATTTAGGCAGACAGAGGGTACACTTTGTGTAGTTAAAGTCTTTTTTTTTTTTTCTCATTTTTTAAAATTAATCCTCAGGACCAGGATGTCTACAGCCCCCTTATGTTTATCAAGTTTTTCAAAAAAATATTATAAAAAGTATCTTAAAGTTCTCACTGTTTGCTATAATTCATTCACTCTAATTAGTTTTTCTCAAAGTAGGTTTTGGGAGTACCATATTATTTGCACAGGGCTCTCATAAAAGAACTCCTTTGGATTCCTGGGTCTTGCAACCAATCAAATGAAATTATTCAAGGTAAGTTTATCTTATTCTGGGTAATATCACATTCCTGGGTCAACATACACATGCTGAAAATTTAAGGATACATTCTCCAGGGCACTAGGTTGTTTCAAGCCTTGCTCTTGAATAAAGTAATAAATTTACATTTTATCATAAAGTCACTGACATTTTTGCACATCATGAGTACAAACTTAAAAAAATAAGCTTTCTCCCTATCTCACACCATACTCAAAAATTAATTCAGAGTGGATCACAGGCCTAAATGTAAGAGCTAAAACTATAAATGTCCTAGAAAAAAAAAAACAGGAGTAAATCTTTGTGACCTCGCATTAGGCAACAATTTCTTAGATGTGTCACCAAAAACACAGATGACAGAAGATTGACAAGTTGGACTTTATCGATTTAAAAAGCCCTTTGTACATTGAGGATACCACCAAGGAAGTGAAAAGACAATCCATAGGGAGAAAATATTTACAAATCATATATCTGATAAGGAACTTGTACCAGAACACGTAAAGAACACTTACAATTTAATTATAAAAAGAGAAATAACCCAATTCAAAAATGGGCAAAGTGTCTGAATAAACATTTTTCCAAAGAAGATCTAAAAATGACCAATAATCACTGAAAAAATGCTTAATATCATTAGTTGTTAGGAAATTGCAGATTAACACCACAATGAGCTATCACTTCACACCTACTAAGATGCCTTGGATCAAAAAGACAGATAATAACAAGTGTTGGTAAAGAAGTGGAAAAAGTAGAATTCTCATATGTTGCTGGTGAGAATGTAAAATTTGGAATACAGTTTGTCAGTTCCTCAAAATTTTGAACATTGTTTGTCATATAACCCATCATTTCCACTCATAGATATCAGGAGAAATGAAAAAAATGTGTCCACACACAAAGCTATACACAAATGTTCCTAGCAGTATTATTCTCTATGCCAAAATGTGTAAAGAACCCAAATTTCTATTGACTAATGAATGGATACACCTAACACCTTTATACAGTAAAATATTATTCAGCAATATAAACAAATAAAGTACTCAAATATTTTACAACATGGATAAACCTCAAAGTCCCCTTGCTTATTAAACCTGCCACCTACCAATCTAGACTGGCCTGTCTCTTTCTTGGTTTGTGCTTGCAAACCAAGTATAGAGGCTGGTTTCAGATTTCACCCAGGAAGTTCCTGATAGTTTTGAGAACCAACAATTGGAGAGTCAGCCTGGAGATCAAAGAAATGGGCTTTAGGAAAGAGGCATCCTCAGGGAAATGCCAAGCTGGCCATCAACGTCTATGTTGGGAGGAGTGGGCCATTTGTTAGATGTTTGTGGAGCACTGCATAAGTATGGGGATATACCAGATGCTTTAATGTGCTTATTTGAGGAACTATGCACAGTGCACCATGGCCAAAAAGAAAAACGAATGGCTGCACAGTGGACTTGGCTCTACTGTGGGTGTTTCACCCACAACCAAAGCCCAAGGAGAGGATGAGCTCAAATAAAAATGTTGAAAGAGCTGAGGTTGGAGAAGGACGTTCCTTTTGTCCACTATTCTGCTAGCTTCGCAGCCTGTAGACAAGACCTTAGTGTGCCATTTTGCAAAACTAGAGCAGTGTATGATGCCTTAGATTAAGGTTGGAGTGCTTGTGACAAAGCCTGATAGGGACCTAAGGTAGAATCCCTAAAAGACTGTTGAGAAAAAAGAAGAAAATGTTATTATATTGATTGTTGAGGAAATGGACAAAATGCCCCATGCCATCTGACAACTAATACAAAGAAAAGCAAAATCACATTCTGAGCCAGCTGGGCAGCCCCCAATTGAGGAAACATTTATGATGATAGAATTTACTTTTGCTGAGCTTATTGACATAGCTGTCAAGTTGCAACAAAAGGCCAGGAAAAGTATCTAGGTACAGTTAGTGTGACTATGAGATGCGGTGGGCCATGACATTTCTTTGACCAGGCAGGAGGCAAAAAAACAAAAAAAAAGAGCAACATCACCATACCCTACCCTCTGATAGATTCTGCAGGGTGCTTAGGGGATTCAAGACACTCACTCCCTTATAGATTGGATTAGTCTATTCTGAAGAGAGGCTTGGCCTAATGAGGGGGATCTCCCTGGGCATGTGGGACTCTGGAATTGGGAATGAAACAGGCAACCTACACCCCATCTTTGAAGAACCTGATTGGGCCACATTCACTACAGAAATGAAAGTTAAGATACTCCAGTCCACTCCTAACACCTGATATGAAGTGGGGCATTGATATCCATGCTGAGCCCAGTTATGGGAAAAGATATTTATGATATTGGGCAATCCACTGCTGATCTGGGGAAAACTAACAAATCCTGGGAACAGGTATGAGCTGTGGGAAAGAGGAAAGGAGCTCAGAAAGCCAAGGAACCATCTCAATAGGCTATAGGAGGTCCAGGAAAAATAACCCGAAAGCAAATATGATTTGACCTCATTGCTGTGGGGACTCCACCTGAACAGGTAGACTAACAATCCAAGGCTATGTTGGTCAGCTTTTGAAATGTTTTAAAACCAGAACAATAGTTTAGACTTCCTCATCTGCCCCTACCATCCTTAATCCCCACCTGCTTCAGAAGAGGCCTCAGGGATACAGTCCTATTCAGGATAGGTTCCCCCCTTGCCCAGGGGTATAGGATGCCAGTCAAGACTACCTCTAGGTAAGGCCCACTGGAGGCAATCAGAGACCTCATGTTGAGCTCACTATTCACTGGTCCTCCAGACATACACAAAAGGTAATGACTCTGGTTGACACTGGAGCTGAATGTTCTTTAATACAAGGTAACCCTCAAGAGTTTTCTGGTCCCCTCAGCAACACTGATGGTTATGGAGGGCAAACAGCTATGACCAGGAAGGTATTTTTGACACTGCAAGTTGGGGGTCACCCCACTGCCTAAAATATGAGGTTTTTAATCTCTTCAATACCAGAGAACATATTGGGCATTGATATCCTACAAGGTCAACTCTGCAAACCTCTATCAGTGAATTTGAGCTCCAGGTTAATCAAACCAGTGCTGAAGGGGAACACCAACTGGGAACCAGTAAACCTGCTACCCCTGTAAAGAATGGTAGCTCTCAAGCAATATAAATGTCTGGGGGAATAAGGAAGTAGGAGAAACTATCTAAGAATTGCACTAAGTGGGTATCGTATACCCTTCCCATCGTGCTTTCAACAACCTAGTAAAAAAAAAAAACAAACAGATGGCTCATGACATAAAATGGTGAACTCCCAAGAACTGAACAAGGTAGTACCCACCCGCCCCCATCCATGGGGCTGTGTTCAACACTGCCACCATCTTAGATACCTTGGCCATGGTCCTAGGAGTGTACTATGCTATACTGGACTTAACAAATGTCTTTTTCAGTACACCCCTGGCCACTGAGTCACAAGATAAATTTCCCTTCTCTCTGGAGAGGCAACAATGGACCTTTCAAGAGCTTCTCCAAGCTCCCAAGCTGCCCAGCCCCACCATATGTCATGGGGTGGCAACCTGAGAGCTGTCCTTGTTCTCCTTCACCACATCAGTACATTTGAGGATATAATGTTAACATGTAAAGACTTGCCCCTGCAACAGGACACTCTGCAGACTTTGCTAGAACACCTTCAAGGGAGAAGATGGGTGGTAAAACCACAGAACATTCAAGGCCCAGGCACTACTGTACGTTTTAGAAATCATTTTGTCAGCTAAGACATGTGTTGTCCCAAAAGCTGTTTAATAAGATACAAGCCTATCCAACCCCTAAAAAAGTAAAGAAGATGCAAGCCTTTACAGGGATTTGGGAGTTTTAAAGGACTTTTATTCTCTACCTGGCACACTGCCTCCATCCCTAATAAAGAAAGGGGACATACGGGACTGAGAATCAAAGCAGCAAACCACTCTGAGAAGGCAAAAATACTAGTAAAGCAAATTAAACCTCTGGGCATCTCCCCCAAGCAGGGCTCCCGTTCGAGTTAGGCATATCTGTGACTTTGAAACGTACGAGTCAGGCACTGTGGCAGAGACGACAGAAGGGGAGATACTCCAGGAATTTTGGTCCCAGCTCTGAAAGGGGACAAAAACCGAATATACCCACACAGAGCAACAATTCCTAGCAGTGTACACAGCACTCCTACAGGTGGAACCTCTCAGGAAGGTGGAACCTCTCAGGAACACCACGGCAGCAAATAGGCTGAACTCAGAGCGGTTTGGCTGGTGATCACTCACAAGCCCTGGCCATTAACCCTTTACACTAACAGTTGGGCTGTTCTAAAGAGATTATGGTTGGGACAATGGGAAGCCAAGGGATAGATGATTCATGAGTGGGCCCTTATGGAGTCAAGATATATGGAGGGACATTTAGGTTAGCCTGCAAGAGCCTGAGCAGCCCTCACTGTTTTCCATAGCCTGGCTCACAGGGCACTGACACTCCCTGGCAATCAGGAAGCTGATGTCCTAGCAACTGACCCTTCAGTGGATACAACAACTTGGGTACATAAAAAAAGTTACCATCCCAGTGCCCAGGTAGGATGGCATATTGCCAAAGATGCTGGATTACCTTTAAAATACAGTGACTTGGTTAATGCAGTAACAATATGTCCTGTGTGTTCTTTTTTGGGGGGGGGGGGCCGTGCCGCCAGCTTGTAGGATAGTTCCCCAGCCAGGGATTGAACCTGGGGCCCTGGCAGTGAAAGCACTAAGTCGTAACCACTGGACCACCAGGGAATTCCCTGTCCTGTGTGTTCGAAACAACACCCAACGCAACTTCCAAGGGAGTCTGGGGCCATTCACTGGAGTTCCCAACCAGTGAGAGGTTGGCAAATTATATTGACCCGCTCCTTCTGAGTGAAGGTTCTAAATATACCCTGGTTTGTACAAACACCAAATCTTGCCTAGCCCAAGTTTTACCTTGTCACTGTACAAACCAGGCTACCACTATTAGGGTATTAGGGAGGCTGAGTATCATATATGAATACGCTCATCAAATGGAAGTGACTGTCATATTTCAAAAGTCATGATATGCAAGACTGGGGAAAAACAAATGAACATGACATTAAATAGAGGTTCCATCTCCCCTGTAACCTGAAAGAGGCAGGATTGATAGAAAGGAAAATGGAATACTATATTAAAACAGCAGATTAAATTCTGAACAGGTAAAACACCTCAGCCAGGTGGACTAAAATAATGTCCCAGGCTTTAATACATTTGAATCATCAACCAATAGGGCCTGCTGCCCCATATGCCAGACTGAAGACCCTGCTGAGGCACCTAATACCATAAAATATAAAAATCATGGGAAATAGCCATTGCCCTGAATTTCACCGTAGATCAATGTGTTATGCTGCTGAGAACACCAAGCTCTGTCATACCTGGAAAAGGAATTATCTACTAAAATTTATTTACTAAAATTTACAGTGAGACATTGCCAGGATGGATGAGTTACTTGGCACCCCTGGATGAGGGGGAACCACTCAGTCTCCACTGGTATCCCGTTGTCCTGCTACAAGCTGGACCTATCAAAACACATTACACCTGGAGTAGAACACACATCATTAAAAGAGAGGACAAGAAGTTTTGGCCTGGCATATCCTGCTTCCAGTCCATTCTCTCCTGCCTGGCAGTGCTGCCTCCCCCCACCAATGTGTATGGTACATACAACCAAGTCAAGTTCCTAAAGCTGCCAACCTTCCTCTCCTCAAGGCCAGGTGGGCACGTTTGGTTTCCCACTGGTATGACCATTTGGCTGCCATGTTTATTCCCTCCATTGGCCTGGAGGACATGATAGCCCTTGCTACGTTCACAAAAAGGCTTAAATTATGGCCAGCAAAGCCTGTTCTTCTTGAACACTGGAGCTCTCCTCCAAAATAGAATGGCCTTGGACATTATTGTGCCGCAAAAGGACCCATCTGAACAATTATCCCAATAAAAATGTTGTGTTTTCATCCCTGATGAGTCTATTAATGTGTTATCTTTACTAAATCACATAAGACCACAAGTGAATACCCTGAGTGATCTGGGGCCCAGCCTAGGGGACTTAGTAAATCAATGGTTTGGCTCATTGGGCTCTTGGTAAAATATATTAAAAAAAGGTACCACTAATTTAAAAAATTGTTGTCTCAATCTTTGTTTTCTCTTACACATGCTTGCATTGTTGCTGTGGCATCTGTCTCCAACGCAGCCAGATAGCCACCAAGTGAACCATCTCCATGCCAGTGAAACCCCTTGCTGACCATGCAGGATGTATTGCAAAAGAGGAGGACATATAGAGATTATAAAAGCCAGTCACAACAAATCGAGTGTTGGAGAAAGTAATGAGGAGGTGACTACCCGCTGACCCAAGAACTAAAACTGGTCAGTCAAAAGCTCCTGACTCCCTCCCCTGTACTTGGAATGTACGTTGAGTGAGCAATGTGTTGTTGAGACCATCTGGATGGTATACTGACTGAACTCAGCTATGCCTCTATATAAACTTGTAAGATTTGGTGGACAGGTGAGAATCTACTAATCTTGAAGCCACCCAAGATAAACCTTGTAAGTATGTTCTCATGCTTATTAAACCTGCCACCTACCTATCTGGAATGGTCTGCTTCTTTCTTTGGACTCTACCCCACCTCTGAGTACGGAGGTTGGTTTCAGAATTCACCGGAAAAGGTTGTGAATCAACACACTAAAACTTTGTTTCAGCAATACACAAATATACAACTATAAACATGGCAACTTGGGTTTTTTTAAAGTAGGAAGAGTAGTGTGATGATTTTGAAAAACTAACAAATGAAAGAGCAGACTAGTCAGCTCTCTATTACTGGTATTGTGATCCTGGGCAAGATACTAATTTTCTATTTTAATTTTACAACCAATGAAATGGGACAATAGTATTGATACCTACCTCATAGGACTATCATGAGAAAGAAATTATATAATCAGCATGAATTATTTAGCAGAGTGCTTGGCATATATAAAACCAATTACTGATATTTATTATTATAACTACTACAACTAGTTTTTTAAAATTTTACTTCCCCTAGGCCCTTTGTTATTAGGGTCAGGACTGCCTTTTGCCCATCCCTTACTCCATTCTTCAGCTCTTGCTACCGAACCAAACTTGGATGCACTCACCGGACTCACAGTAAAGTCAGTCTACTGATACTGGGTGTGGTGAAGGAAAGTACAGCATTTTTTGCAAAGCACCCAACATGGGGCCATAAGGAGAACAAGTGTCTCATGCTTAAAAGACCTGAATTCCCCAATGGCTTTCAGAGAAGGGTTTTTGAAGGAAGGGTGCCTGATCAGCTCGTGGACACTTTTCTGATTGGTTGGTGAGAGGTAACCAGGTGATATAACATCATCTACCTTCTAGTTCCAACTGGTCTGGGGTCTACATGCTTGTGGTCAGCATGTAGTTAATTTCTTCCACCTGGTGGCTGCAAAACAACTCAAGGATATGACTCAGAATATTATCTACATACCTTGAGAAGGAACTAAAGACTCTTGACTTTGTTTTATGGCTAAACTACTATTATTTTGTCATGCTTGACTGTTTTCCTTTGTTTCTGCATTTTTCTCACTTCTTTGATTAAATTTGCTCTTTGGAACCTGGGGAAGGCCTAGGAGGCTAAAGCATTTTTTTTTTTAATACAAACAAGAGACGGGTGACACCAGGGGGAGGGGATCTGTCCGAGGAAGGCCCCACAGAGTACTGCTCAGTTTTACTCTGACTCTGTTATACATAACCTGCCCACAGAGGCATTTTCCTAAACCCCAGCTCTCCCTCCATATCAATGTGTTTCAAGGCTCCCTCCAAGTTTCTGTCTAAATCACAAGTAAAATCCGGTGTATCTCTGTAGAGCTTCCAAGGTCTCAGTTATGTCTCACGCATCTTTCATGCTCCGGCTTTAACTTCTACTGCTCCTCAAATCTAATTGTATATCAATTATGTAGTCTTCCATGTATCCTCTATGTTTGCCCTTTTGTTCTTCCTGGTCTAGGTAACTGAAATGGAATCCTCATCCTTTATCAAGCATTGAAATACAAGCCATTCTTGACCCAAGCTTCAGAAAAATTTACCTGTCTACAGCAGCCTATCTGATCTCAATCATCTAGATCCTTACTACTCATCAGTTGTGAGACATCCACTGGGATCCTTTTGGAAACACAGAATCTCACACTCCACCCACGCATACAGAATCAGAATCTACATTTCAACAAGTTCCCTAGGTGATTTTTATTCCCTCTTGCACTGTTGGTGGGAATGTAAATTGATACAGCCACTATGGAGAACAGTATGGAGGTTCCTTAAAAAACTAAAAATAGTACTACCATACGACCCAGCAATCCCACTACTGGGCATATGCCCTGAGAAAACCATAATTCAAAAAGAGTCATGGGGCCTCCGGGGGAAGATGGTGGAAGAGTAAGACGCGGAGATCACCTTCCTCCCCACAGATACACCAGAAATACATCTACACGTGGAACAACTCCTACAGAACACCTACTGAACGCTGGCAGAAGACCTCAGACCTCCCAAAAGGCAAGAAACTCTCCACGTACCTGGGTAGGGCAAAAGAAAAAAAGAAAAAACGGAGAAAAAAGAATAAGAACGGGACCTGCATCAGTGGGAGGGAGCTGTGAAGGAGGAAAGGTTTCCACACACTAGGAAGCCCCTTCATGGGCGGAGACTGCGGGTGGCAGAGTGGGAGAGCTTCAGTGTCGCGGAAGAGAGCGCAGCAACAGGGGTGCGGAGGGCAAAGCGGGGAGATTCCCGCACAGAGGATTGGTGCCGACCGGCACTTACAAGCCCAAGAGGCTTGTCTGCTCACCCGCCGGGGCGGGTGGGGCTGCGAGCTGAGGCTCGGGCTTTGGTTGGAGCGCAGGGAGAGGACTGGGGTTGGCAGCGTGAACACAACCTGAAGGCGTTAGTGCACCATGGCTAGCCGGGAGTGAGTCCGGGAAAAGGTCTGGAGTTGCGAAGAGGCAAGAGACTTTTTCTTCCCTCTTTGTTTCCTGGTGCGCGAGGAGAGGGGATTAAGAGCGCTTTTTAAAGGAGCTCTAGAGACGGGCGCGAGCCGCGGCTAAGAGCGCGGACCCCAGAGACTGGCAGGAGACGCTAAGGCTGCTGCTGCCGCCACCAAGAAACCTGTGTGCGAGCACAGGTCACTCTCCACACCTCCCTTCTGGGAAGTCGGTGCAGCCGGCCACTACCAGGTTCCTGGGATCCAGGGACAATTTCCCCGGGAGAACGCACGGCGCGCCTCAGGCTGGTGCAATGTCACTGTGGCCTCTGCTGCCGCAGGCTCGCCCCGCACTCTGTGCCCCTCCCTCCCCCTGGCCTGAGTGAGCCAGAGCCCCCAAATCAGCGGCTCCTTTAACCCCGTCCTGTCTGAGCGAAGAACAGACGCCCTCCAGCGACCTACACGCAGAGGCGGGGCCAAATCCAAAGCTGAGCCCCTGGGAGCTGTGAGAACAAAGAAGAGAAAGAGAAATCTCTCCCAGCAGCCTCAGAAGCAGTGGATTAAATCTCCACAATCAACCTGATGTACCTGCATCTGTGGAATACATGAAGAGACAATGAATCATCCCAAATTGAGGAGGTGGACTTTGAGAGCAAGATTTATGATTTTTTCCCCTTTTCCTCTTTTTGTGAGTGTGTATGTGTATGCTTCTGTATGAGATTCTGTCTGTATAGCTTTGCTTCCACCATTGTCCTAAGGTCTATCTCTCCGTTTTTAAAAATTTTTTTTCTTAATTATTTTTTAATTTAATAACTTTATTATATTTTACTTTATTTTATTTTATCTTCCTTCTTTCTTTTTTCCTTCCTTCTCTCCTTCCTTCCCTTACAGGATAAATCCAAGGACAAATATGCCAAGACACATATTAATCAAACTGTCAAAAATTAAATACAAAGAAAGCATATTAAAAGCAGCAAGGGAAAAACAACAAATAACACTCAAGGGAATCCTCATAAGGTTAACAGCTGATCTTTCAGCAGAAACTCTGCAAGCCAGAAGGGAGTGGCAGGACATATTGAAAGTGATGAAGAGGAAAAACCTGCAACCAAGATTACTCTACCCAGCAAGGATCTCATTCAGATTTGATGGAAAAATTAAAACCTTTACAGACAAGCAAAAACTGAGAGAGAGTTCAGCACCACCAAACCAGCTTTACAACAAATGCTAAAGGAACTTCTCTAGGCAAGAATCACAAGAGAAGGAGAAGACCTACAATAACGAACCCAAAACAATTTAGAAAATGGGAATAGGAACATACATATTGACAATTACCTTAAATGTAAATGGACTAAATGCTCCCACCAAAAGACACAGATTGGCTGAATGGATACAAAAACAAGACCCGTATATATACTGTCTACAAGAGACCCACTTCAGACATAGAGACACATACAGACTGAAAGTGAGGGGATGGAAGAAGATATTTCATGCAAATGGAAACCAAAAGAAAGCTGGAGTAGCAATTCTCATATCAGACAAAACAGACTTTAAAATAAAGACTATTAGAAGAGACAAAGAAGGACACTACATAATGATCAAGGGATCGATCCAAGAAGAAGATATAACAATTGTAAATATTTATGCACCCAACATAGGAGCACCTCAATACACAAGGCAAATACTAACAGCCATAAAAGGGGAAATTGACAGTAACACAATCAGAGTAGCGGACTTTAACACCCCACTTTCACCAATGGACAGATCATCCAAAATGAAAATAAATAAGGAAACACAAGCTTTAAATGATACATTAAACAAGATTGGCTTAATTGATATTTATAGGACATTCCATCCAAAAACAACAGAATACATATTTTTCTCAAGTGCTCATGGAACATTCTCCAGGATAGATCATATCTTGGGTCACAAATCAAGCCTTGGTAAATTTAAGAAAATTGAAATTGTATCAAGTATCTTTTCTGACCACAGTGCCATGAGACTAGATATCAATTACAGGAAGAGATCTGTAAAAAATACAAACACATGGAGGCTAAACAATACACTACTTAATAACGAAGTGATCACTGAAGAAATCAAAGAGGAAATCAAAAAATACCTAGAAACAAATGACAATGGAGACACAACGACCCAAAACCTATGGGATGCAGCAAAAGCAGTTCTAAGAGGGAAGTTTATAGCAATACAAGCCCACCTTAAGAAACAGGAAACATCTCAAATAAACAACCTAACCTTGCACCTAAAGCAATTAGAGAAAGAAGAATAAGAAAACCCCAAAGTTAGCAGAAGGCAAGAAATCATAAAAATCAGATCAGAAATTGATGAAAAAGAAATGAAGGAAATGATAGCAAATATCAATAAAACTAAAAGCTGGTTCTTTGAGAAGATAAACAAAATTGATAAACCATTAGCCAGACTCATCAAGAAAAAAAGGGAGAAGACTCAAATCAATAGAATTAGAAATGAACAAGGAGAAGTAACAACTGACACTGCAGAAATACAAAAGATCATGAGAGATTACTACAAGCAACTCTATGCCAATAAAATGGACAACCTGGAAGAAATGGACAAATTCTTAGAAATGCACAACCTGCCAAGACTGAATCAGGAAGAAATAGAAAATATGAACAGACCAATCACAAGCAATGAAATTGAAACTGTGATTAAAAATCTTCCAACAAACAAAAGCCCAGGACCAGCTGGCTTCACAGCCAAATTCTATCAAACATTTAGAGAACAGCTAACACCTATCCTTCTCAAACTCTTCCAAAATATAGCAGAGGGAGGAACACTCCCAAATTCCTTCTATGAGGCCACCATCACCTTGATACCAAAACCAGAAAATTATGTCACAAAGAAAGAAAACTACAGGCCAATATCACTGATGAACATAGATGCAAAAATCCTCAACAAAATACCAGCAAACAGAATCCAACACCACATTAAAAGGATCATACACCATGATCAAGTGGGGTATATTCCAGGAATGCAGGGATTCTTCAATATACGCAAATCAATCAACGTGATACAACATATTAACAAATTGAAGGAGAAAAATCATGTGATCATCTCAATAGATGCACAGAAATCTTTTGACAAAATTCAACACCCATTTATGATAAAAACCCTGCAGAAAGTAGGCATAGAGGAAACTTTCCTCAACATACTAAAGGCCATATATGACAAACCCACAGCCAACATCATCCTCAATGGTGAAAAACTGAATGCATTGGGCTTCCCTGGTGGCACAGTGGTTGAGAGTCCGCCTGCCGATGCAGGGGACACGGGTTCGTGCCCCGGTCTGGGAAAATCCCACATGTCGCGGAGTGGCTGGGCCCGTGAGCCATGGCCGCTGAGCCTGTGCGTCCAGAGCCTGTGCTCTGCAATGGGAGAGGCCACAACAGTGAGAGTCCTGCATACAAAAAAAAAAAAACCAAAAAACAAAAAAAGAACTGAAAGCATTTCCACTAAGATCAGGAACAAGACAAGGTTACCCGCTCTCACCACTCTTATTCAACATAGTTTTGGAAGTTTTAGCCACAGCAATCAGAGAAGAAAGGAAATTAAAGGAATCAAATCGGAAAAGAAGAAGTAAAGCTGTCACTGTTTGCAGATGACATGACACTATACATAGAGAATCCTAAAAATGCTACCAGAAAACTACTAGAGCTAATCAATGAATTTGGTAAGGTTGCAGGATACAAAATTAATGTACAGAAATCTCTGGCATTCCTATACACTAATGATGAAAAATCTGAAAGTGAAATCAAGAAAACACTCCCATTTACCATTGCAACAAAAAGAATAAAATATCTAGGAATAAACCTACCTAAGGAGACAAAAGACCTGTATGCAGAAAATTATAAGACACTGATGAAAGAAATTAAAGATACAACTAGATGGAGAGATATACCATGTTCTTGGATTGGAAGAATCAACACTGTGAAAATGACTCTACTACCCAAAGCAATCTACAGATTCAATGCAATCCCTATCAAACTACCACTGGCATTTTTCACAGAAGTAGAACAAAAACTTTCACAATTTGTATGGAAACACAAAAGACCTCGAATAGCCAAAGCAATCTTGAGAACGAAAAATGGAGCTGGAGGTATCAGGCGCCCTGACTTCAGATTATAATACAAAGCTACAGTAATCAAGACAGTATGGTACTGGCACAAAAACAGAAAGATAGATCAATGGAACAGGATAGAAAGCCCAGAGATAAACCCACGCACATATGGTCACCTTATCTTTGATAAAGGAGGCAGGAATGTACAGTGGAGAAAGGACAGCCTCTTCAAAAAGTGGTGCTGGGAAAACTGGACAGGTTAAATGAGATTAGATCACTCCCTAACACCATACACAAAAATAAGCTCAAAATGGATTAAAGACCTAAATGTAAGGCCAGAAACTATCAAACTCTTAGAGGTAAACATAGGCAGAACACTCTATGACATAAATCACAGCAAGGTCTGTTTTGACCCACCTCCTAGAGAAATGGAAATAAAAACAAAAATAAACAAATGGGACCTAATGAAACTTCAAAGCTTTTGCACAGCAAAGGAAACCACAAACAAGACCAAAAGACAACCCTCAGAATGGGAGAAAATATTTGCAAATGAAGCAACCAACAAAGGATTAATCGCCAAAATTTACAAGCAGCTCATGCAGCTCAATAAAAAAAAAAAAAAACCCGATCCAAAAATGGGCAGAAGACCTAAATAGACATTTCTCCAAAGAAGATATACAGATTGCCAACAAACACATGAAAGAATGCTCAACATCATTAATCATTAGAGAAATGCAAATCAAAACTGCAATGAGATATCATCTCACACCAGTCAGAATGGCCATCATCAAAAAATCTAGAAACAATAAATGCTGGAGAGGGTGTGGAGAAAAGGGAACACTCTTGCACTGCTGGTGAGAATGTGAATTGGTACAGCCACTATGGAGAACAGTATGGAGGTTCCTTAAAAAACTACAAATAGAAATACCATATGACCCAGCAATCCCACTACTGGGCATATACCCTGAGAAAACCAAAATTCAAAAAGAGTCATGTACCAAAATGTTCATTGCAGCTCTATTTACAATAGCCTGGAGATGGAAACAACCTAAGTGTCCATCATCGGATGAATGGATAAAGAAGATGTGGCACATATATACAATGGAATATTACTCAGCCATAGAAAGAAACAAAATTGACCTATTTGTAATGAGGTGTATAGACCTACAGTCTGTCATACAGAGTGAAGTAAGTCAGAAAGAGAAAAACAAATACCGTATGCTAACACATATATATGGAATTTAAGGGAAAAAAATGTCATGAAAGACCTAGGGGTAAGACAGGAATAAAGACACAGACCTGCTAGAGAATGGACTTGAGGATATGGGGAGGGGGAAGGGTGAGCTGTGACAAAACGAGAGAGAGGCATGGACATATACACACTATGAAACGTAAGGTAGATAGCTAGTGGGAAGCAGCCGCATAGCACAGGGAGATCAGCTCGGTGCTTTGTGACCGCCTGGAGGGGTGGGATAGGGAGGGTGGGAGGGAGGGAGATGCAAGAGGGAAGAGATATGGGAACATATGCATATGTATAACTGATTCACATTGTTATAAATCAGAAACTAACACACCATTGTAAAGTAATTATACCCCAATAAAGATGTTAAAAAAAGAGTCATGTACCACAATGTTCACTGCAGCTCTATTTACAATAGCCAGGACATGGAAGCAACCTAAGTGTCCATCGACAGATGAATGGATAAAGAAGACATGGCACATATATACAATGGGATATTACACAGCCATAAAAAGAAACGAAATTGAGTTATTTGTAGTGACTGGATGGACCTAGAGTCTGTCATACAGAGTGAAGTAAGTCAGAAAGAGAAAAACAAATACCGTATGCTAACACATATATATGGAATCTAAAAAAAAAGTGGTTCTGAAGAACCTAGGGGCACGACAGGAATAAAGACGCAGATGTAGAGAACAGACTTGAGGACACGGGGAGGGGGAAGGGTAAGCTGGGACGAAGTGAGAGAGTGGCATGGACTTATATATACTACCAAATGTAAAATAGATAGCTAGTGGGAAGCAGCCACATAGCACAGAGAGATCAGCTCTGTGCTTTGTGGCCACCTAGAGGGGTGGGATAGGGAGGGTGGGAGGGAGATGCAAGAGGGAGGAGATATGAGGATATATGTATATGTATAGCTGATTTACTTTGTTATAAAGCAGAAACTAACGCACCATTGTAAAGCAATTATACTCCAATAAAGATGTTAAAAAAGAATTTTTTTTGAGAAGTGCTGACCTGAAGCACAGCAGTGGTGATTAATTTAAGATGTGTACTAGAAACACCTGGGATATAAAAACAATGACACCTATACTCCATCTGCAGATATTTTGATTCAATTGGTTTGGCTTTTATCCTAGGAATTCTATTTTCAAAATTTTCCAGTAAATCCAATATGTAACTAAGACTGAGAACCAACAACTTGGAGCCTAAATGATACCATTACATAAATGTGTTGTTCTCCAATGTTTTCCATATTAAAATCAACTTTCACTAAGTAGAAAATATATATATGTATAAATTTTATTTAAATATTCTATTAAAATTCTATCAAATATTCTATTTAAAGTTAATCTCTCTACGTATGTGTGTATATGTATATACACACACATATATCAGTATGTATGATTCCTCTGAAAAAGTAGTAAGTCAAAAATATACTGTTTAAAAACTTACTAAGTTTAAAAACAGCTATAATTTTTCTTGCTACTACAAGTTTGGATACTCATAGTAGGAAAAAAATCTAATCTAATATCTAATATCTAAAAACATCTAATATCTAAATCTAATATCTACCATTTATGGAATTTGTTTGAAATTTCCAAAGTTATATGAATTAGGGATTTATTATTTTCTTCACATTTTTATAATAAAACTGAAACTTTAGAAAGATTAAATAACTTGCCCAAAACTACACATCTAATAAGCAGTACCATCAATATATTAAGTTGACTCCTATGTCAGGTGCATTCTCACATCAACAGACAAATAACAACATAGAACAACAGTGAAAGTATCACTCTCAGTTCCTCTTTTGAATTAATTCTTGAATCTAACTTCTTTTCATTTGCAGTCCAACTGTCAGGCCCTTTTTATTGAATTCTTGCAATAACTGCCCAATTGCTCTTTGAGTCAAGCTCCTCAGATGTCAATTTTATATTATTTCCAGATTCAGCTCTGTAAAATACGAATTGTAGCATATCCCTTTCTGTTCCATCCACACGATGGCTCCTTCACATACTACAGTCCTCCATAATTTGGCACCTACCTCCACGTTGTTGCTTACTCTTTTTCCTTGGCTTACAATGCTTTCCCCATTTTCAATGTCTGGTGTACTCTTGAAAGTCCATATCAAAAGTCCCATTTAAAGTCTGCTAAAATATAATCTATACTTCTAAATTCATTGTAAGTGTTTACAGAAACTGTTTTGAAACATCCACTTTTGGAGGAATGGTCCTTTGGGACTTGGGATAGAGCACTAGGTCAGAGGGAGCCTCTTAAAGCATTTGACATCCATGACTCATCGTGGGACCTAAAGTAATGAATGTTTCCTGCCCAAATTTTTAAACAGGCTTTAAAAAAATTTTTTTAAGGGATATTGTGAGGCAAGGAGTCAGCAAAGTTTTTATTCTGAGAGCTATTCTGAGATAAATGAATTTTTGACATCTGTGACACTGTTCCTAAGCACTAAAAGATCTGGGTTATAGTGTACATCTTGGTCAGACATATGATATACCATCAAGAGTCAGAGGGAAAATAAAGGCAGAAATATGTTAAGACAAATAAAATGAAAAGATGTGGAGTAACCTTGTGCTGATCAACAGTGGACTGTCACATGCTTAGCCTTAGAGGAAATTCGGATTAAAAAATTTGAGTGGAAGAGACATTGTTTCTGACCATCACTACTTACATGGGAAGAATAATTCCTTCAATACCTACTGAGGCAACCTTAATAATCTGCCCCTTCCCTTTTGCATAGGCAGACCTGTTACCTTATTATGCTTTAAAACTCCATCCTTAACACACTTCTATGTCCATTCTTGATGCTCAACAAATATTAGCCTCATGAAGGAATCAATACTCAACATATAGAATATACCCAAACTATATTGAAGAAAAACTAATGTTTCAAAATTACCATATAAAAGGAATGTTTTCATACCTAAAAATCCATTCCCATATATAACCACCACATATTAAATATGAATGAAGTTAATATTTCCACACATGTCATATTAGATATATATTTATAGATAAAGCTAATTACTACTTAACCAAATACAACTGCTTAACCCATGTTAATTCCAACTAGTTGATTCTGCACTTCTGTGTCTATAAAAAATGCATTATCACAAATACAAAGTTTACCAGTTATTTGACTGAATCGATTGATTAGCTTGAATATAAGTAGTTTTATCATTTAACTGAGTCAGACATTATCTTATTGGATTCTAATTCATTGGTCAAATCACATCATATATCTCAATGTTAAATATACTATCTATTTTGCATTTAACACAATTTGGCTGCATTTATTTGAGTGATTTAAGTGCTGATAAGTTCCAAGCCTTAGAATTGTATAATATGGGTATTATAATACATTTTCAAATGCCAATAATATTTTTGGCACTATCTTAAAAAACAATTTTCAGACCTAATACAAATTTGCTTGCAAACCTCCCATTTTACTTTTTAGTGTTTTACTGAAGGAGTCCTGTGAAAAATTACCAAGGTCTCTAACACAAAATTTAAATTCTTAGTGGCCAATGGAATTCTGCAATTCCATTAACACAAGAGCCTGACATAGCTGAGATTTATATTGCCAGAAACTCTCATTTGATTTATAATCTGGTAATCCTTTTATCCTCCATTTATATGCAGTATAACTTGACGTAACTGCAAGAATGCCTTCACTAATAGAATTCACGAATATTGGACCAAGACATTTTTTAGATCATAAAGGCTCTCTGAAAAGGGAAAGAAAGGGAAAGGCTAGACCTGACTAGGATGGGATTTGGCTTTAACACAGTCTAATAAAATGAAACTCAGGATAAAACTACTGACTTTAGAACAGTAGATTGGCATAGAGTTCTCTTTAGATGGGTCTGCTCTCTCAATGCAGCCCACATAACTGTTTTGTCAGTCCTTGGGCTACAAAGGAGATATTTGTAGCTTTTGTTACAGTTCATATTAAAAAGTTACGTGGACTTATGAAGTGTATGTATATGGGGAGAGACAAAGAAAGTGGAATCTGGAAGGGGAGAACGTTCTAAACGTCATACTGAGCCTGGGAAAATTCTGGGATATAAAGAAAGTGAAGTACAACAAAGAACGTTTGCCACATTTGCTTCATTTACAAAATGGTATCTTTAAATCAAACACCACCACCAACAACAAAAAAAACATAGTAAACTAAGAATCCAAGGTTTGTATCTGTTACCGTCTTCTCTTTGTAACCAATCTCCACTCCTTTCCCATCCATATTATGTCCTATTTGTTGAATACACTTTAAACTTGGTTTGAGTATTAATTCTTCTCAATATTTTCCATTCAACAGTAAAATACTGTTTCCACCTCTTTACATTCATTCAAATGCTGATTTTGAACAAATATTATTTTATTTTCATGGTTTTTCTCTATGCACTACAGAATTCCAGCTTTCAAAAAATTCTTAGATACGTAAGAAATATTATGTGTAAGCCCATATCCATACATGATACATGTATAGAAAACTCAATTAGAGGACTATGTTATTACATTTGGGAGGTTAGTGGGATATCAAATGACTTGGGGATACTTGCCTTTGTGCTTTTGTATGTTTTCTCAATTTTCTGCTTGAATATGTATTATTCTGGAGCTTCGTAAAATTCAGAAATATTCTTGTGAAGAAATAAACTTTGAAAGTGCCTACATTACTTTAACAAAAATGTATAGTAGAGTACAGTGATAAGGTCATAGGAGATGAATGCTTTATGATACCAGGTCATCCAAAATAAGGTACTACTCAGGTAGTTTCTACCATTTTTAGCATTTTAAAATTTTCTGTGATTTAAATATCACTCTCTCATCAATAATATGTCTTTGTTACTTTTATCATTTGCTATTTTAAACCTTACAATATACGGCATCCACAATACTAAATAAACTGTGGCGAAACATGTTTTAAGGTTAATTTAACCACAAACTTACAGCTTTAAAACAAATTTCACAAGTAAAGCAGGATAAAAAAAATATTTACCTCTCAATAACTTCAGACATAAAATAGTAAATGTAAATACTTAATTCTACTGAATTAATCGTTAGATTTTATTTTAGTGATCTTTAAGTCAGAGAAATAAGGGGAGGGAGAGATACAGAGAGGGAGAGATGGAAAGGCAGAGTTAGAGATGGAGAGAGACAGAGGTAGAGAGAAAGATAAAGTCACATTAGCAACATTAGGCAGAATCCTATGCCTGGATCAAAAGCTTGACACACTGTCCCTTTAGTTGATGTGAATATGAGTCAAATACAAAATGTCTCTGTGTCCTCTAAAGGAAAAATACTGTTACCAAGATCTCATACCACAAACACTCTGCCTTGCAGTTTAAGCTGAATGCAAAGCCTGGCATTATAAAAGTTGTACAACTAAATCTTCCTCTATTAACATGCATATATTTATTATTATTATTAAATTTTTTTATTTTAGAGTATTAGTGGGCAATGTAGAAATTTTGTTGACTCATTAGAAAGACCTAATTTGTTAATCTGCACAATGTAACATTGTATTAAGAGGCTGTATTTATAGCATTAATTTTAAGTCCCCATTTGAACTGCTATATTAGAGAAGAAAACAAAAAAAAGTAAATCTAAAAATTAAACTGAGAGCTTTGCCTAGTTTTCCAATTTGCTGAACACACACATATTCTCTCCTCTTCTCGCCTCATATCTACCCCTCTCTAAATTCCTTTAACTTTTTACTTCGTTTTCATTTATTTCCCTCTCTGTTGCCCTCTCTCCATTTTCTTTTTCACTATTCCTTTTAAATTTTTCTCCTTATTCCTTTTAAATTTTGTCCACCCTACTACCATACAAGTAGAACTTTGCATATTACTATGTCAGTTCTGAATTCCATTCATTTATTCACAGTGATCACCAAAGACAAATTAGTACATTTCCTTCTAAAGCAGTTAACGTTTTCAGAAACTTCATGCATTATAGCAGTTCGTGATTCAGTCAAAATGAATCAAATAAAATATTGGTTAAGTTTCATATTCTACTTCCCTATGACTTGTGATCTGGTTGTACTGAAATAAAATTAGGAAGCTTCTTAGAATTAATTTAAGCATTATACTGCATTATACTAGAAGTAATCATATGTGTAGTGCATTACTGTAATCCATTTTTTCCTATTTTCTAGATAATGATTGCCTCTGTGATACAATGATATAATACTGTCACTACATTCAATTTTTCAGCAAAATACATTTAATTCTGGTAATGATAAGAAATCAGTGCATTACAGTATCTATAAGACTGTATCGTAACTGGACAAGAAGAATACACCATTTATACCTTTTTCTATACCTTAATATGGAAAAATTTGTTACTCATTGCAAGTGTGTACTATCTTGAATTACAATAGGCAAAGTAGGGGATAGTGGGAAAAAGTTTGGCATTCCAAAATTAACTTAAGTCCTTGATGACATGTTTTTCAAGATGAACGTGTGTGTGTGTAGGCAATAGTTCAACACAAGATAGAAAAGGACATGTTCCAGATATGACCAAAAATAATATTGAAGTAGTTTATAAAATGTTCTCCTGGAGAACTCATTTTCCTTAGGAATGATGGATTTTCTCTAGAGGCAGAGAAATGAATTAACGCATCGCTAAATATCATTTGTTTGTTTTATCTGTGAAAATTTCCTAAAAATAATTTAAGTTGGAGAGTTAGAAATACTTGGATGTAATTACTATTTTTAATCTTAAAAATTTTTGAGAATGTTACTTAACTCTTTGATTCTCAGGGGTTTTTTTGCTGTACGCGGGCCTCTCACTGTTGTGGCCTCTTCCGTTGCGGAGCACAGGCTCCGGATGCACAGGCTCAGCAGCCATGGCTCACGGGCCCAGACGCTCCACGGCATATGGGATCTTCCCAGACAGAGGCATGAGCCCGTGTCCCCTGCATCGGCAGGCGGACTCTCAACCACTGCGCCACCAGGGAAGCCCGATGATTCTCAGTTTTTAACTAAAAAATGGAGACTACACTCCTCAATGTTATTGTGTGGATTAAAGGATATAATAAAAAAGCAACTAGCATGAATATACAACACACCTTTCTCTCTTTCTTGCCCCCTTTCTTTCAGAATATCATTTTGACCTTATTTTCAGGGAATTCATATGTGTTAAGGTAATTATTTTCTTATAACTCTTAAAATAAGAACAGTAATAAGACTCGGGCTTCCCTGGTGGCGCAGCAGTTAAGAATCTGCCTGCCAATGCAGGGGACACGGGTTCGAGTCCTCGTCCAGGAAGATCCCACATGCTGCAGGGCAACTAAGCCCGTGTGCCACAACTACCGAGCCTGCGCTCTAGAGCCCCCGAGCCACAACTACTGAAGCCCAGGCGCCTAGAGCCTGTGCTCCACAACAGGAGAAGCTACCGCAGTGAGAAGCCCGTGCACCACAACAAAGAGTAGCCCCCGCTCACCTTAACTAGAGAAAGCCCGTGCACACCAATGAAGACCCAACGCAGCCAAAAATAAATAACTTTTTAAAAATGACTCTCTTTAGTTCTATTGAGTTATACCTTCATTTCTAGAAAGTAGAAAAGCCTTATGATAAAATAATCTAAGTTAAATATATTAAATATATCAATTATCTCTGATTTGTATTTAGCTAAATGGATTTTCTATTTTTCTTTTAAATGAGTAATGTAAACCACATGATAAAAAGAATTTTTGTCTCTGGTCTTTATTGTTATATCCCTGGTGGCTAGAAAAAAACACCTCAGACATATGCACTCAAGGAATATTTATAGAATTGAAAATACAATCAAGTTTGAGCTGTTACCCATTTCCCTCAATCCATTTTAATTGGAAATAACTGTCCTGACTTGGTTTTATTAAAAATAGACAAGTTAAACTTATGGTTACCAGGGGGGACGAGGGGAGGAGGGATAAATTTGGAGATTAGCACTGACATATACACACTACTATATATAAAATAGATAATAAGGACCTATTCTATAGCACAAGAGCTCTACTCAATACTCTGTAATGGCCTATATGGGAATAGAATCTGATATATATATAAGTATACATATATATAAATATGTATATGTATATATATATACATATATGTATAACTGATTAACTTTACTGTACACCTGAAACTAATAAATCACAAATCAACTATACTCCAATAAAATTTTTTTTTAATTTTTAAAAATAGACAATTTAATATTTTCAATGATAATGTACAATTATCTTCATTTTAGTTTAAAGTACAAAATGGAAAAGGTGATGTATATAGTAGAAAATTAACGTATCAGCCTGCTCATTTTTTGGAAATAAATCAAGCATTCAAAGTTTATCCAAACTATTTGGAAAAAAGAATAATATTTGCCAATTTATTTACCAATAAATATTTACCATATTTATTGGTAAATAATATTTACCAATATGAGAAGAATGATAACATAAAGTTAATATATTCATTGTCCAAAGAAGAGTTTGTATTGGCAATTTGCAAAATTGAGTGCTCAGTATAACCCTTGTTGTTCAAAATAATAGAAGACAACTGTGGATTCTGAACTCATATGAACATTTCATCTTTTGCAATTGACATACTTGAAGTTTGATTATGCTGCCCTCTTCTTATTTCCTAAATATATATACATATAATTTAAATATATACATATATATATATATATAAATTTTCTTTTAATCTCCCACAATAATAAAAGTTTTTCGGAACAAAAGGAAGACAAGAGCTACCATCTGGAGAGAGAAAGTTTTAGGTACATCATCAAAGGCAATGAATCTAAGAATCCAGGAAGATCTTGAACTATTACTCTTTCACTTTATTTTTAATCATGAAAATACTTGCTAGGAAAAAAGACTATCTAAATAGCAGCCATTTTTATGTTCAGATATTTGCCATGTAAAATAATTGGATGTCAGATGAGGAACTGCCTGTCATATTTTGCTATTAAAATAATATATTTCGGTTCATAACTAGACCTGCCTTAGTGAGTTACTGTAGCTTATGGTCTCCCTGAGATTTTCCAATGGGATTTTAGTAATACTCTTATGTTTGCCATCTTAAGCAGTACAGGCTGTTAAACTCAATTTGTAAGAAAAATATTCAGGTATAAAACCAGATAATCTGTATCCCTTTGGAATCAAAAGTCACTTTGCCAAAATATTTTAACACGCGAAATTGCTCTTGAGAGATGTTTGCCATGATAAAATGACAGAAAACTACATTTCCATTATAATTATAACTGACTCGTGGTGCTAAGTTTTTATAATTTAAAGGTATTCTCAACTCTGACAGCCCTTCCATGTTGAATTATGCATCTCAGGCTCTTAAATAGTTCTGCTGGCACGAGACAGCTGAGATGAAGTTGTCTTTCTAAAATAATTGCTCCATGGAGCATCCATTATACCTTCAGAAAAAATGTATTACTTGACTTCTACAAATTATAGACTAGCCTATAATGGGTATTTTTGACAGCTATTAGCTTAAAAAAAATCTGAACAGTAAAATGAGTATTGATATCACAATGGTGTGCTGTGCATGTTAATACCAACCTTCTCTGTACTTCCCTTCTAAAACATGATGTAATCATTAATTATAATAATATTGATGTAACTGAACTCATGTTAAAATATAGTATTGGCAAAGTATGTCATTTTCTCACCTATGAGATAAAAAGCATTAACTCAATATTTACAGTATGTATTGAAGGAACTGTCCAAGTTTAAAAGATAAAAAATGAATTCACTTTTGGTAATGTTTTTCTGAATCATGAAGTTACTGGGTATATTTTTAAAATTGTGAATGAGACAATAATCTGAGAAAGATAAAGATCATATGTTTTTATCTCCCAGATTCCTCTTCAAAATATTGAACACTGGTGAAAGCATGATTTGTCAATAATTTGTTAAAATATATATTCTAATTTCTTGGCAAGAAGTTTATGCTTTGTATTGCTATGGCAGTTAAAATTTCCCCTAATAAAAACACTTGCAAATGTCCTTTCAGGAATATTCTATCTCATGGAACCATAATGATCCGTTATTAAAATCCAGAACAAAAAAATAGTGACAGTCAGGAATCAGGGTCAGGGGCTATTTTCTTTACTGTTTCTATGTATACCAATTAATTGCAGTCATGTGAATGAAATATTTGTTGTTAAGTTTAGGAGAATTCTATGCAAACATAGGTAAAGTTTTCAATGTTATGTAAACATCCAGTAAATATTTCCCAAGTCTATTGCATTGCTAGATTTCTTTATTTTTTGTTTTTTTAATATGACCACAGTAGGAAGAAATGGCTTAAGTTCCCATGTCTCTCCTATATAAACAGTTCACAGACCCAGACACAGACATACGTCCCATCTAAAGAATCAAAAAGCTAACATGTATAATGAAAATTCAGGTTAATTAATATAATAACCAAAGGTGTATCAACTGCCTAGTCTGTCCTACCCTGCCAAGAACTGATCACACAGTTATAATTTATACATATTCCTTATTAACCATATCCTAGAGGGCTCATCCCTCCACACATGGCCAGATCAAAAATTGCACGCCTACGTGGTCTCTTCAAATTCCTTTGGCTTTAAGTTCATCCTCACCTCTTAGGTTAATAGTAGAAAGACAATTCTTGTGCTAAGCTCCAGCACTCCATTTGTTACTTACTGAGGCTTAGGTGGGGTGGTGGTGATGGGTAGAATGATAGATGGAAATATGACAGAGTTTTAGTACATCTTTCCAGTTCTACTTTCTTACTTTCACATCTCTTATTCAAATGAAGTATTTAGAAGTCTAAATGACTAGCTAGCTTAAGAGGAAGAGAAAATTTAAAAATAAACCTTTAGTAGATAATTTTAAGAGAACAGGATAAGAGGGAAGAAAGAAAACAGGCTACAGTGACTTTGTAATACCTTGCTATACTTTAACCATCACACCCTTAATTCCTTTATACTGGACACAGTGGGTAGAGCCCAAGGTGGAGAAAAATACCCCAGTGCTGGGATTAACAAATTACATTAAAGTGATCACAACTGTCCATGATAAACTAAATTAAAATTTCTTCCATGTATCCCTTGCAGTTGATGTAAAATTAAACTTTAAAACACTTTTTAAAAAATGAGTGTCCTGCATCCTGATAGCATGAGATTTAGCTTTTTAAAATATTTATTGTAGTCCCAAATGATTATTAACTAAAATTTACCTATTTACACAGTTGAGGCATTATATGTGGAATTACCAAACCAATGAGTATCTACCCCTCCCACCAAAGCAAAATTGCGTAGAACAACATAATGACTTTTTATTTCAGGAAGCTTGAACGATACTTTACATCTTTAAAAATCATTGAAAATAGTTTTTTTTTTTAAATTGGGAAAGATTACCTGCCATCAAGAACCTTTATACATCATGTTCTTTCAAAAGCCTATGCATTTATTATGAATAAAATCCAGCATGTGCGTTACATATATGCACACACACCTATGATTAATGTTAAAATGATACATAAAACAGTTCGCTGAGATGCAGTGGATTTTTGTGGGATTCTAATTACCTCTTTAGATTTTTCTATAGCCTTCAAATTCTATACAATATGAATAATTATTTTTGTTTTATGCAAGAAATACAAAAATCTGTTTATGTTTCAAAATTTTTCAACAACAAAAATACAGTAAAAACAAACTAATTTTTCTTGATGTCTTTACACTTTCCATCCTCCTTCTGACCTCTAACCCCAATAACCCAATGTTTTCCCAGATGCAACTGATGTTAATTATTTGTGAGCACCACCCAGACCTTTATTTTCTACTTTTTTTCATATATACTATGTGTGGCAAGACTACAGGTTAGCTATTCCTTATTCAGTCTCTCAAGATAGAGAAAAAAAATCTTTCCTCCAGTTTCCTTGCAGACAGGCGTGTGACATCCTCTGGTCAATGAAATAGAAGCAGAAGTCCTTCTGTTGGGCTTTGGGAAACTTATTAAAGTATGACATACCCAAAGGGGCATTACTCCCCTCTATCCCTCATCTTTCCCTTTTTCCTGTCTGGAGCTGTCAAGGTGCTTGGGGGGGGGGGGCAGGGGTTGCTGGCAGCAGCCTGTTTTGCAAACACAATAACAAGAGCCATACCCTTTGATAAGTCAAAACAAAACAACAAAAAACTAACTAAAAAAAGCTGGACTCTTGCTGATATTGTTGTAATACTGAATGGTTATCTTTGCATTTTGTTCTATGAGACAAGATAATGAATAGTAAGCCCCTATCTTGCTTAAGCAAATGTTATTTATGTTTTCTGTTGCAAGAAGCTGATCTGAATTCCTAGTTGAAGGTATCTAGGTACATTTAAAACTATAGCTCTGTTTCTTATTTTACATGACATTATAAGGTATTCAATTTCAAATTGTTTTTATTCACTTAATGACATTTTTAAGTTATCTTCATTTTAGCATATACAGATCTACCTTTAACTTATGCGGACTATTCAATTCTATTAATGAAACATCATTAATTTAACTTGGTAAATGCTTAAATTTAACTTGTTAGATGCTTAGGTGGCACACAATACTTGGTTATTGAAATCAATGTAGAAATTAATATCCTGGTGCTTGCATGTATATTTCTTGAGGTAGATACACAGAGTAGTAGTAGTGGTTCCTGGGTTCAAGGATATGTATATTTTGAATACTAATAGATATTTGGAGAATCTTAACTAATTTTTTCTCCCACCATATTGAGTGCCTTTTCTTTTACACTGGATATTGTCAGATATGTGAATTTTTTTGTCCATTTTCATGGAATAATATGAAATAACATGGTTTTTGTTTGCATATCCCAGTTACTATTGAATTTTTTTTTAATTTTTAAAATTATTTTTATTTATTTATTTTTTGGCTGTGTTGGGTCTTTGTTGCTGTGCGCGGGCTTTCTCTAGTTGCAGTGAGCCCAGGCTACTCTTCATTGCGGTGCGTGGGCTTCTCATTGCGGTGGCTTCTCTTGTTGCGGAGCACGGGCTCTAGGTGTGCGAACTTCAGTAGTTGTGGCACGTGGGCTCTAGAGTGTAGGCTCAGTAGCTGTGGCACCCGGGCTTAGTTGCTCCACGGCATGTGGGATCTTCCTGGACCAGGGCTCGAACCCGTGTCCCCTGCAATGGCAGGTGGATTCTTAACCACTGTGCCACCAGGGAAGCCCCCTACTATTGAATTTTAACATATATCCATTTATTTATAGTCATTTGTATTCCTTATCAGTAAATTGCTACATTGACCATTTAAGAATATATCTATTGGGTTGTCTTTTTTGTTGTTTTTAGGAAACTCTTTATGTAGTAAAAGTTAGCTTTTATTTGTGGCATATATATTTGCCTGATCTGTGGCAGAGACAATCATGCATTGTGCCTCTGTTGTAAATGCTGAAATCATTTAGTACTTGTACTTCTGTTTTGCTTCTTGAACGTCACACATTTATATTTTTTGTATGTATTTTTCACTTTGCTTCAGTGCATCCTAAATAATTATTTCAGATAAATAAATTTGGAAGGAAATACTTTTATTGCAATCTCGGTGTAAATGTTTTTATTTTGTCCTTTGCTTTTAATTTAACTTGAATTAGGCCTGTGGTGTTTAGTTTTAAAGCACTGTGCCACAGGATCTTATTTCTAGTTACTGTCATCCCTCAACTACTTCATAAGAAGTCTGACCTTTATTCTATTTCCCCTTTCTTTGAAAGCTTTTAGTAACTTTAGAAACTTCAGATGTCTAAGTACATATTTAAATTCAGCCTGCTTGGCACTTAAGAAACCTTTTCAATACAAAGATATATGTTGTCAAGTAAGTTCATTCTATTATTGAGATTTTGTTTTAATTTTTATTTTCTAGTAACGTCCTTGCTTTCTAAATATTTCCTTTTCATAGTGTCCTGCTCCCATTTTAATTATTGCATATTTCCTGATGCACATATCTGCTATTCTATATGCTCATTTTGGTCCTTCTCTTTTTTAAGAGACTTGTTTCCATAATATTCATAGCTATGAATGATGAACTCAGTTGGTTATCATGGGTATTTGGTGTTGGTTTCCTCTGAAGTTTATTGAAGTGTTCCAAAATAGACTATCCCATAAATGGGATGGGTGCCTAAAGGCTCCTTCTAAGGATGGAGTGGGCATCATGACCTACAGGCTTTGCTTTAGGGTGCTTAGATGTAGAGATAGATAGCACTTAGAATCCTTCAGATTCTAAAGTGACCATGACTTGTCTTGATATTGGAGGAACTCAAGTATTTCTCTCCTTCATGGAGGTTTCTCTTCATGTACTATCTATGACCAAAGATTCTCTCTCACTCACATGGGTGACAACCTGAGAAGCAATTCACTTTGTCCACACAGGTCTCAGGATCAAATGTCTCTGGGGCCTGCTGCTCCTTTGGTTAGTGATGTCATTAGGACTACAGAGGTAGGACTACTCTTCTGAATACAGAATTTAAAGCAATTTCTCTATTTTGGGATCCATCTTTTTCTGTATATTTGTTGATTTCACATGTTTAACTTTTCTGGTTATAGTCCCTCCTTCTCAATAGTTTTCCTGTGTATACTGCATAGAGGGCTGTGCTTTTCTTCTATTCTTTTTTAATTTTTTTTCTCTTCTATTCTTTCAATCCCTTTTATTTCTATCTGTAATAACTCATCATAATAGCTCTTGGCACAGTACTTATTTCTCTAGACTATTAATTAATACATGGATGTATTTTTTCCAGATTATTTTAAGATATTTGGGGACAGAAAGGCATAGGAGAAGGGGAAGTAGATGCCAATACTCAGTTCATAATCTTGAACCAAGTCTCCTTAGAGTTGTTTATTTATAATCAGAAAAAATATATATAGCATTTGCATGTTTACATATGATGCATGTGATATGTGCATATAAAAAGTAAGACATTAGCTGGCAATAAAAAACTAGAGTGAATTTTATATTCCTTGTGTATTTTTTTTATGTTTTCAGTAATGAACATGTATTGATTTTATCATAAAATCTATAATTAAAGATAAGTGTCGGGCTTCCCTGGTGGCGCAGTGATTGAGAGTCCGCCTGCTGATGCAGGGGACACGGGTTCGTGACCCGGTCCGGGAAGATCCCACATGCCACGGAGCGGCTGGGCCCGTGAGCCATGGCCGCTGAGCCTGCGTGTCCAGAGCCTGTGCTCCACCATGGGAGAGGCCACAACAGTGAGATGCCCGCGTACCGCCAAAAAAAAAAAAAAAAAAAAGATAAGTGTCTATAGAACTACGTTAAACTACAGCATGCCTGGTTTAATCTTTAAAAAATGAAAATGACAAGACACAATATGACTCTTTCATGTGCCAGGTACCCTTCTAAGTATTTTATCTGTATTAAGTTGTTCAATCCTCACAAGCACCCTTTGATAGGGTTATTATTATTCTTTTTTTATAGTTGGGAACTGAGGCACTGAGAGGTTAAAGAGCTTGCCTAATGCTACCTAGCCAATATGAAAGGGAGGTAGGTTTCAAACCAAATAGTTTTACTTTACAGTCCATTCATAAAATGTGTGTTTTGCAGAGATTAGGGATGAGGGAAGAGGTAGTAAATAGAAGTGCCAGAGAGAAAGAACTAATCAGACATAGTTCAAGTTTTACAGCTTCATTTTAGTATATCTGCATTTGAATATTAGAATTTTCCTCTGCATTGTAAGACTTTCTTGGGACATATATTCATGCTGTAACTCTGCTAGGAATTAAATATAAAGAAGTAAGATTCCTTTGAGAATATGATCAAGATTTGCTTGTGTGGCAGTTTTTATAGCGTGCCAGGAAAAACATTTTATACCAAAACATCCCACAGTCACAAAAAAGTGTTATCATTAGAAAATCATTCATTTTAAGTTCTCTTTTCATCTTTGAATGTTCTACATATGATTTCAAAAATATATACATAGGAGAGAAAAGCAGCTTATTAATGAATATTTTAAAGGCTTATCCAAGCTGATCTCTAACTAAAAACGTGCGGCTGAGAAAATGTTGCACTAAATAAACACTGAAGAAAAGAAAGAAGTGTCAGAATTTAGCGGGGGAAGAAATGACTGAAAGGAGCTATATCAGATGGAGTCTTTATCTCCTGAGTGGGCCTGGCTTGGGTGCATACCATTATACACAGTATTTGAAATATTCACTCAACTTTATAATCCATATATTACAGAAACTTGAATTAAGTAAGGAAAGATATATTGGGATTATAGCTCAGGGTGGTAGAAACTTCAGAATTCTTATAAATTAGAAAGCTTCTCGTCTTACAGATCAGCTTGTAATATGAGACTGAAAAGGAACTGGTGGGTAACCTAAGTGACCCAAAGCACAGACTTTGTGAAGCATCATAGTCACATGAAGAAATTTAGGTTATCAAATTTTACCAAAGTCTTTGACTAAAACTTCTCTGTATTGAGTAGATGTCCTGATCTTGAGAAATGAATTTCTCTGTTATTAAAATAATAGGGATTCTAATGATACCTACTCTTAGGATTGTTATAAGGATGAAATAACTCAATGTTTATACTGTGCTTAGAACAATACTGATACACAGTTATTGCTTATGCATGTGAATGATACATGCATGTATGTACACATTTGTTTTCTGACATCATCCTTATTCACTTCACCATCATATTCAATGTTTGCCTTCTCACGCCTCCATTTCCCCATAAAAAAATGAGAATTACTTCTTTGTAAAATAGCAAAGAGTATAATTTTCAAGTTTCTTGAGCATACCATCAATCTAAATTTATGTATGTTAACCTTTATTATCTGATATTTATACTGAGATTTGTTTTATGTAAATTGTTTTGTATATATTGTAAATAAATCAGAATAAGTATTTAATAAAAAAATATTTTAAAATTATGAGTTCCTCAAATTTTCTCTGAATTTCAATGTGATTGTTACAATTAATTGAACTGAAAATCTTTTCATAACATGCATAAAACAGTAATAGCTAAGCCATTTATAATTGATGTGCTATTGTATCTGTTTCTGATTATAAAAACAACACAGGTCTATTGTAGAAATTTTTTAAAATATAGGGAAGCATAAAAGTCACATATTCCCTTCAGCAATTAACATTGTTAAATTTTGATTATACCTTGCTAATCTTTTTCTAAATAAGCCTATTTTTAACAAAATTATGAATACATTATGCTCATTGTCTTGTAATCTGGTTTTTCCCCTTTACACATAAGGTTTTAAAACTTCATGCAGGGCTTCCCTGGTGGCGCAGTGGTTGAGAGTCCGCCTGCCGATGCAGGGGACACGTGTTCGTGCCCCGGTCCGGGAAGATCCCACATGCCGCGGAGTGGCTGGGCCCTGAGCCTGTGCGTCCGGAGCCTGTACTCCGCAACGGGAGGGGCCATAACAGTGAGAGGCCCGTGTACCGCAAAAAAAAAACCTTCATGCATGTGTGACTTTACACATGCAAAAAGGATAATCTATGACTTTTTTTGTTTGTTTTTAAACTTTTCTGATTGTAAGGGTAATACCATGTATTTGAAAAATTTTAGCAAAATACAAAAATGTAAATAAATATAATCAAGTAATCTTTTCCACAAAGAAAGTTTCAGTTTCAGTTTTCTACATATGTCCACATAATATTTCCTTTACATATATAGCCATATAGATAGATTTTATCTAGTTATGTATACTGTGGTGTTTTTACTTTACAATATATTTTGTTCATCTTTCCAAATCAGTACATTGAGATCTATCCATAAATGCTCCATATTATTTTGAGAATATACCACATTCATTAAGCTATTACTTTATTTCTGGACATTTGGATTGTTTCCAGTTTTTGACATTACTAACAATGTCTTAGTGAATCTGTTTATATTTTTATCTTTGTGCACTGACACCAGAATTTCTGTAGGATGAATTCCTAGAAATGGATTTGCTGAGTCAAGGGAGAGGCATATTTATAATTGCATTAAATTTTGATAAATCTCCCTCCAAACTGTTGTAGCAATTTACATGTCATAAAACAGTATGAGAGGACCTGTTTTCTACACATCATATATTTTTAATGTTTTACTTAAATTTGGGTCAACTAAAGGGTCAAAAATGAATAATTTTATCAATAGTACAAATTGTCCCTTTATTTTACAATTATCCTGGATCTTTGCTAACGTTCCATGAGAATCCAACATTTGTTTTCCATTTTCATAGGAAATTGATGTTTGAATACTACTGGGGGTTTTGATGGATTTCTTAACAGCGTCTGTGTATCTTTCTCTAGTTTATAGTGGTGGTAGAAAGGGGTGCTGGGAAAGTTGCTTATATTCCATATAGAAAGCGAGAGGGAGAGAAATGCAAATATGCAGACATAAGTAAGACGTACTTCCTGGACTCAAGGATACACAGGCTAGAAACAAAATAAGAAGCTTCCAGGAGAAGTTGTCTATTTAGAGGAATAAAGAAAGGCTTGTAAAGGAGGTAACAATGTTAATACCCCAAAGAAATAAATGGAATTACAATATAGCAGTTGAAAAGCATGAGTCTGATTTTAATTAATAGTTTACTAACAGTAATATCCTGTTATTAAACTGTCAGTTAATCAACATGATAAAACCTTGGGTTTGTGTGTAAACCTAACCATTATACATATCCCCCTAGAATTTTATTAATTACAATCAGCAAATCTCCTTTTGCTTGCTGCTTTAAAAGAATTCTTAAAGATTCAATAAGTAAGACTACAGATTCATTAGCAGCACTGAATGAGTGAGGAGAGACCCTGGGAGTGGTTCTTTGCATCACAGTGAGACTGATATTGTGGGGAAATGTGAATAAACTTTAAGAGAGATGCCACAAAACTGGACTCAAGCTTTGTCTTGAAACAATCTATTGACAATTTAAAATCATTTCATTCCAAACAAATGATTAATCATCAATGAAATTACTACTGTGAATGGCAGGCTCTCTTCAGTTCCCACTAGCTCCAAGACTCCACAATTTAGGATGCTATGATCTCTTAGCAAACTCTGGTCTCTGCTACCTTCCACAGTCCCCTTACCTATCTCTTTTAGTTACCCTCTATAAATTATAGTAAGTTCACTGTCACTTCTAGGTATTCGTATTTTTAATAGGTTCTCCTAAGTAATCCTTTTTGTTAGCATCCATCCTTTCTTTCTCGTTTAGGGATTGTCGCTGCCCCCACTTCTTACCATAGTAGGTTGAAGGCAATGCTCTTCATCCCTCTTTAGAAGCTGAAATCTTCTACTGCCCACTATTGGTAGCCAGGCACTAACCAGTGGTCTAGGATAAGCCAGTTGAATGCCCTAAGTTGGGTTCTGTGCCTTGAGCAAGTGACTCAAAGTCAAAGGGGTGATGAATTAATGGAAGCCCCTTTGTTCTGATCTGGTCTTTCCAACTAATGTTAATGGCTGAGCCTCCAAATTCACAGCATTTGAAGCTACTTTTTCCTGATAATTTTCCAAAGCTGTTTCTCCAATCTCCCAACAATCTTCAGAACCCCCAATACCCTTCCAATAAATAGTTAAACTTACTGTCTGTTGTTTGTAATCTAGAGGATTCTTGAGTATTATATCTAGCCTCTCCAGTGGCTCATTGTTTCTCAGGAAGTCTATTCTTGTTAACACAGGAGTAATTATTGGAAATAAGGAAAACTTCCATTGAAAAAGAGTGAAAATGAAGAGTGAAAAATGCTGGGACAATAAAACCCTATGTTACAAGACTACATCATTGTCAGTTTTTGTTAATTGGAAGGAAGTGCATATAATTAGAAATAACTGATGGAAACCACTTACTTAAGTGGCTAATATATGAAGGGCAACATTCATGAAGTAATATTTGTAAAAGATCCTGTGTTGACACCACTGTAATAAGTACCACAATGTTCTCTACTCTGCTTGACATATCCATTTTCAAAAAATATGACACTTAGTATAATCAACCTTCTATTTTTCTTTCACTATATGTGTCATATATTAATATTAGACAATTCTTAGAGAAAATAATATAGCTAGCTTGCCTCTGCTTTTTCTCATTCCTAACCCACCTAGAAGATGGGATGAGATGAAAATCAATGAGGATAAAGCTTAGCCAATAAATATTTTTCATGCTACTTTGCCTTAATGCTTTACATAAAGATGTTTGGGATTGTGGAGCCAAAAGCGTGCTGTGGTTCTAAGGGTACAGGTTTCAGGAAACCAGGAAGAGCTGCCCCTCATGAAGAAGAGCAATGTTTACTGTAGCATCTGGATCATAAAAGAAACTCAATAGCATGTGTAGAAGGAAGGAGAGAGGAAAGGAAAAAAAGAATGACAGAATAAAGGAAAGAAGAGGAAGGGAGGAAAAAGAATGTATGCAAGGTGGGTTTTTGAACATCACAAAGATTTCCTTCTTTTTTGTTCTTTGAGGAAGTTAAGGAACTGTATGAATTCTAGAATAAATTGCTACCAAAGACACTGGAACAGAGGTTAAATAAGATATCTTGGAAATAATTTCTCAACATGAAAGCATTATATAAGATAGTCTTACATGCTAATTTTTTAGAAATCCAGCAGAGCCCACTGTAAGGTCTATGGGGCCAATATTCAAATATGACATTATCATTGTCTTACCACCAATTTCATGGTCTCTCAGCTGTTCAACTGGCAAAACAGGAATGTTATGTCACTATAGTATCATAAGGAGTCATGTATATGCATCATTATGGATCAAATAATGTATATGCTGCTATAAAGTAACTCTACTAAACTGTGCTACCATTTGAGAGACCAAATAATAACTCCTGGGGGCAGGGGGGCAGGAAAGTCTGTTAATGTCCATTAAAGTTGCCTTTTCCATATCCAGTTTTCCTTTCTTCCTTTCCCTCTCCTTCCTTCCTTTCTCTCCCCATTGCTATATCTTTCTTTCTCCTTTTACAATTTCTAGAAACTGGTTTTTCTAGAGGTCTTTTAAAACTAGGTCATGGTTAAAATTAATTTCCAGTAAAAATGCTACAGTACACCTTACTGTAGGATAGGAAGTCATCATACCTATTGAAATCCAGGGCCATGCAGCCTGAAATTCAGGAACACAAGGAGAAATGGAGGTCATGAATCAGTTCAGTGGGACAAGAAATGTGAAAAGATATACAAAGAGAGGGCAGACAGCAGAAGCAAGAAGAACTATAATCCTGAAGACTGTGGAACAAAAGCCACATTCACAGAAAGACAGACAAGATGAAAAGGCAGAGAGCTATGTACCAGATGAAGGAACAAGATAAAACCCCAGAAAAAAAAACTAAATGAAGTGGAGATAGGCAATCTTCCAGAAAAAGAATTCAGAATAATGATAGTGAAGATGATCCAGGACCTCGGAAAAAGAACGGAGGCAAAGATCGAGAAGATGCAAGAAGTGTTTAACAAAGACCTAGAAGAATTAAAGAACAAACAGAGATGAACAATACAATAACTGAAATGAAAACTACACTAGAAGGAATCAATAGCAGAATAACTGAGGCAGAAGAACGGATAAGTGACCTGGAAGACAGAATGGTGGAATTCACTGCTGCGGAACAGAATAAAGAAAAAAGAATGAAAAGAAATGAAGACAGCCTAAGAGACCTCTGGGACAATATTAAATGCAACAACATTCACATTATAGGGGTCCCAGAGGAGAAGAGAGAGAGAAAGGACCAGAGAAAATATTTGAAGAGATTATAGTCGAAAACTTCCCTAACATGGGAAAGGAAATAGTCACCCAAGTTCAGGGAGAGCAGAGAGTCCCATACAGGATAAATCCAAGGAGAAACATGCTGAGACACATAGTAGTCAAATTGGCAAAAATTAAAGACACAGAAAAATTATTGAAAGCAATAAGGGAAAAACGACAAATATCATACAAGGGAACTCCCATAAGGTTAACAGCTGATTTCTCAGCAGAAACTCTACAAGCCAGAAGGCAGTGGCATGATATACTTAAAGTGATGAAAGGGAAGAACCTAAACCAAGATTACTCTACCCAGCAAGGATGTCATTCAGATTTGATGGAGAAATTAAAAGCTTTACAGGGGCTTCCCTGGTGGTGCAGTGGTTGAGAGTCCGCCTGCCGATGCAGAGGACGCGGGTTCGTGCCCCGGTGTGGGGAGATCCCAGATGCCACGGAGTGGCTGGGGCCGTGAGCCATGGCTGCTGAGACTGCGCGTCCGAAGCCAGTGCTCCGCAACGGGAGAGGCCACAACAGTGAGAGGCCCGCGTACAGCAAAAAAAAAAAAAAAAAAAAGATTTACAGACAAGCAAAAGCTAAGAGAATTCAGCACCACCAAACTAGCTCTACAACAAATGCTAAAGGAACTTCTCTAAGTGGGAAACACAAGAGAAGAAAAGGACCTACAAAAACAAAACCAAAACAATTAAGAAAAATGGTCATAAGAACATACATATCGATAATTACCTTAAATGTGAATGGATTAAACGCTCCAACCAAAAGACACAGGTTTGCTGAACGGATACAAAAACAAGACACATATATATGCTGTCTACAAGAGACCCACTTCAGACCTAGGGACACATACACACTGAAAGTGAGGGGATGGAAAAAGATATTCCATACAAATGGAAATCAAAAGAAAGCTGGAGTAGCATATCAGATAAAGTATCATATCAGATAAAATAGACTTTAAAATAAAGAATGTTACAAGCGACAAGGAAGGACACTACATAATGATCAAGGGATCAATCCAAGAAGAAGATATAACAATTATAAATATGTATGCACCCAACATAGGAGCACCTCAACACATAAGGCAACTACTAACAGCTATAAAAGAGGAAATCGACAGTAACACAATAATAGTGGGGGACTTTAAAACCTCACTTACACCAATGGACAAATCATCCAAACACAAAATTAATAAGGAAACACAAGATTTAAATGGCACAATAGACCAGATAGATTTAATTGATATTTATAGGACATTCCATCCAAAAACAGCAGATTACACTTTCTTCTCAAGTGTGCACGGAACATTCTCCAGGATAGATCACATCTTGGGTCGCAAATGAAGCCTCAGTAAATTTAAGAAAATTGAAATCATATCAAGCATCTTTTCTGACCACAACGCTACGAGATTAGAAATGAATTACAGGGGAAAATACGTAAAAAATACAAACACATGGAGGCTAAACAATACGCTACTAAATAACCAAGAGATCACTGCAGAAATCAAAGAGGAAATCAAAATGTACCTAGAGACAAATGACAATGAAAACACGATGATCCAAAACCTATGGGATGCAGCATAAGCAGTTCTAAGAGGGAAGTTTATAACTATACAAGCCTACTTCAAGAAACAAGAAAAATCTCAAATAAACAATCTAACCTTAAAAATTATATATATAAAAAAATACTACTGCTTTCTGTTTATTCATCTAACCAATATTTCTTGAGTTACTATATTGTACTGGGTTACTATATGAGCTGGGTTGTGGAGATCTGTAGGCCCCAAGTTAACTTTACTGATCCTTAATGGACCACCTTTTATTCCTAGCATTCTCTAATGTATTCTTTCTAATTTATAATCAACTTCCTACAGGAACTTAAATTTTTAGATAGATCTCTATAGGACTCAATGACTTCAATAATAAAATGGGAACAATAAGCCTAAGGTTCCTGGAGGCCATAGCTTGGACCATATAATTTTAACCAATGAACCCAGCACTGCACTGAGTCATCTTCAACTATGTCACCAAAGACAATGTTACAATAGTCGTATCCATGCTGACACCTAAATTCTCTCTTCCTTACCCCTCATTAGCCCCAGTCCACCTACTGTATTTTCCAAACACTCGCATGCTGCGTAATAGTGCAGTACTAGCCATAAGAAAGTAGTTTTTACTTCTATAGTGAACCAACTTTTCCATTTGCTTTGGTTTGAACACGGGCAGGGAAAGCAGCTGTTAAAATAAGTAGCCTGTGTAAGAGTTCATTATGAACAATGTACCCTAACAAAAGAAATATGCCATATTTTCTGAATAATACATGTATATAACATGTTAATCTTTTATAACATACCCTTATCAGGAAATAAATCTTATTAAGGCACAAAAAATTTAGTGCATTTATTAAAATGGGTGGATCAATTTAAGCTTTCTTATGGTTTGTCAAATTTGTAAAATATTATATTTCTCTTCAGATAGAGTTACATACTGTGTAGCTCAAAGATAATCCCTATGGTCTTGGCATATGTTACTTAATTGTCTCAGAAGGAAATGCCATAAATAGCATGCTGTCATCCCCCACAGGCATTGGCTCATCTGTCACAGTGGGGGCTCCAGACAGGGTGAGGTGCTCTAAGACATTTCTTAGTCTATGTAAATCACAGCCATTACTTCTTACCACTTCCCAATTGGTCAATTATGTATAAACATGTGTTAATAAAAATTTGCTTCTGTGCCTCTAAGGTACACACCCATAAAGCTATGTGAGTATGATAAAGTATAAATGGCATACATTATTATCTGATTCAACCTACCTCATAAATTATGATCCAAAGTGCTTCCATAGAAACAAAACTCCAGAAAAGCCTCTAAAGCCAAATGCTTGAAGAAAAATTTAAGAAGACAGAATGGAAATCAATATTTCTTTTTTCCAGACTTTGTAACTGAGTGAAGAAATCACTCAGGTTTTTCTTAGAAGAAAGAAAACTACAGACTGTATTAAGTTTTATAAATGCTTTTTATAAGCATTTGAACTCTTAATTGTTGTAGATAGAAGAACCATAAAAAATACAATTCCCTATTGTAGTAATAAATATAGTAGGTGTAATTGGCAAAAAAAAAGCTATTTATAAACACATTGGTTTAAAAGTTTTTAAATATATTTTTTGAAAAATATTTAAATAATGATTATCATAAAGGTGGGCCATACATATTTTGCTTGGGGTGCTCCTGATCAAAGGATATAATCAGTAGACTGATGTATATTATTGAGGCTTATGAGGGAAATGTAATAAGCATGTTGTAGTGGAAGGTGTAAGGGGTTTAGAATCATAAGGCCTGAATTACAGTCATCACTCTGTCTTTAGGGCCCTATGACTTTGGACACATTATTGAACCTTTCTAAGTATCAGGAACCTTAGCAAAGAAATGGTTGGTTATGTCAGCCCAACTCAGAGTTAATATGAGAAATAAATGAGATTAGTAAATGCTGAAAAATAGTTTACAAATGTAGGTCAACATTATTGGTGTTTAAATAGGAGTTTCTATTAAAGTTATTGAAAGATATATTTAAGACTAATGATCATACATTTACGATTAAATTTTTAGGGGGTAACAAATAAAATGTTCTTTAAAAGTAAATTTGTTAGTATTTCTTAATTGATTCAACAGAATAGAGGACAGTAAATTATTCTTGAACTGAGTTAAAATTGCAGTGGTAGTGACTGATTGCTTATTATTCCACTAGGAATTGTATCTGCCCTCAAAAAGCATATAGTTTAGAATAAGAGCTTAGAAATAGATTAGTACAGACATCAAAGAAATGCCAGAGTTAATCTATCTACCTATCTATCGTGTATCATTTACTAATCTATTTAGTGCCTCTTTTCATCTGGGCTTTTAAAAATCTGGAATTTCTTAATCCACTGACAATATTTAGCTTTAAAGTAGGGTGGATCCCAGCTATGTGTACAGAACTGTTAATCCATAGATATATGGGGCAATAACAGTATATCAGGACACACTCCAACACAACTGCAGAATCAGCCAGGACTTGATACCTGGTAAAATAATTTTGTGAGCACTGGAATAAGGTTACATCATCACCCAAAAACGTTAAATTGACTTTTGGCATTGATGGAATTATAGAATTCTGTTTTAGTTTAACAGACATGGGTTAAGTGTGTTATTAATATTGTTTAATATTTTTGAGGATTCTCATCACCCTTAATCTACTTATATATGATTTACAGGAATTAATTCCTAAAAGATATGCCACAGACAATTTAGTAAAACAAATCATTAACTATTATTTATGAACTGTGAATATAATAAACAATTAAGGAAAATAAAGAGATTATAATGACAAACGATGGGTAGTAGAGTCACAAAAAATAGAGGTCTGGCTATTTACTATAATACTTTTTCTAACACTACAACATCGTTCCATGTGGATTTAATAATCAGATTATAATTTAATAATATTAAATTATAATATTATATATAATATATAATTTAATAATCTGATTATAATAATCAGAGGACACAGCAATTTTTAATGAGAATTCTTTGAATCCTTGCTTTTACTTGCATCTATATAACCTTTAACCTACTTGCAACCAACATAATCCACCAGTAGATCCAAAGGGGAATAGGCATCATTATGCAACAAAACTAATACATGCACAATAGAGAGGTCATTATGCTCTCTGGTCACTTTAACTTTTGTATCTGAGCAATTAACTTGGAAGTCACTTACAGAAATTTTACTATATAATCTATATATTGTAGGAAATAAGGACTTTTATTTATTTGAGGACTATGCCACAACCCTCCATCCTACCTTCTTACCCTTCCTTCCTTTATACATTTATATTAATTCAATACACATTTATTAGATGACTCCTATACAACAGCAATTTTGTTAGATTCAGGGAATCCAGAAATGAATAAAATATTCTTCCTTCTTTTAAATGGTGCATAAATAACCTTTCATACTTTGTAACAGATTAGTTAATTTAAATTGGAATGCTTTACTAGATGAGAATACTCTTCCACAGTAGGCTGTAATAATAAAGTTAATAAATACATAATTATAGAATAACTACTATAAGGAGGTACTGTGGTGAAAACAGAAATAATGTGGGCCCACGTCATCATTACAAAGTATTGGGGCACCATACTATATATACATGGTTAAAGAAATAATTGTGCTAATCTTAAAAAGATTTTATATATATATATATAGTTTTCTGTTTCTGGCAATATGGCAAACAGGACACCCTAGGAGTGTCTCCTTGTGCAAAATTACTAGGTCTAAATAAATTTTACCTTTGCTGGGACCATAATAAAGAGGGAACATCTCAAGGATATCCCGTAAAAATGGATTCAACTATGTGCCCACGAAATATCCAGGAGCAAGGAGAAGAAACACAGCTGCCATGAGGGGAAATGCCCTTGTAATGCAATGGTTTGCATTAAATACTATGTCTTGGGCCAGTTGAAACAAGACCTTTTTAAGCCAGACTAAGACGGCTATAGATAAAAGCCAAGAAAATATAAACCTATACTAAGAAGTCGCCAAACATGAGTTTGAGTTAGCAAAAGCAGAAACAAAAACAGATGTATATTCATCCACTTCCATTTGATATTAATATGATTAAATTCAGAATATAGAATTGAAATTATAAAATGTTTAAAAAATATATTGGCAGTTAAGGCAATAGGAAACTTTCAGGAATGACTAGGCAGACTAAATTTTTTAAAAATCATAAATATATAGTATAAATTCAAAATGCATTGATGGCAATACATAATAAATTAGACACATTCAAAAGAGAATTTTAGATCTGAAAATTATATCTGAAGAACTTACTGATAACAGAATATATTAGGAATGAAGAAATGGGAAGTGAAATGGAAAATACTGTTGTGTACAACAGTTAAAGATCACACATTCATCTCAAGTATGTGCAGAATACTTATATAAACTGGCCACGTATCAGTCCTCAGAAATGAAAAAAAAAAAAAACCCACAAACATAAAGAATACAAAATGTAATTAAGTTGGAAGTTACTAAAATATAAATTAAAAAATCTCCATACATTTGGTAATGTAAATAAATATTTTCAAATACCTCATGTGCAAAAATATGGAGATCACAAAAAGACTCTGAAATATTTTGATACAAGGATATAGAGCCAATAAACAAAAATTGACTGTTTTTATATACTAACATTGAACATTTGTAAAATGAAATAGGAAGCAAAACCATTTACAATAACATCACAGCAAGCATTTTCTAAGAAATACTGAGGATTGCTTTTAACATAAATGCTTAGTAACAAATTATGTGATTGCTGTATCTCAACTTGGGAAATTGAGCAAAAGGGATATTAAATGGAAATTTATAGCATTAAACGTATGAATTAGAAGATAAGTAAGGCTGAAAATTAAATGAGCTAACATTCTATTTGAGCAGTGAGGAAAATAAAAAACATGGAAAAATAAACTTATAAATCTAAGAAAATATAAGGTAAAATAAAGTAACACTAGAAAGTAAAATAGAAAAGAAAAAGCATAGAGGGTCAAAAAAGCAAGTTTGTGCTTAGATGAGTCTAGTAAAATAGACAAACCATCTACAAGGTTAATGAAGAAAAAAAAGAAGGCAGAAATAATCTTAATGACAAAATGGTAATATAATTATATATTACAATGAAGAATATTATTAGTAAATTTATTCTGAACACTTAGATAAAATGGGTAAATACATAGGATGCTAAAATTTACCAAAGCTAATTTATTCTTTAAAAATACCCATATCAATGTTCTTACAACTAGTTAGAAATACAACTAGTAATTTAAAAGACCTTATGGGAAAATCTCAGGTCCAGATGGTTTTATAGGCAAATTCTAGACCATTTCAATAAACAGATAATTTCAGTTATAAGCAACAAACAAGTTAGAATATTTCACAATCATTTCCATTAAAGCAGTATAATCTTAATTCCAAATCCAGAAAATGATAGTGTGAGAAAACCAATTCAGAGGCCAATCTTGCTGTGAATATAGACCAGAAGTCTTTATATTCAGAAGCCAAGTCCTACAGTGTAAAAAATAATTATCAATCATAAGCAAGTGAATTTATCCCCAAATTTAAAGGTTGGTTTAACATTAGAAAAATCATAATGTTAATTTACCACATAAAATGATTAAAAGAGGAGAAACATATGATAATTATCAAATGATAAATTTTTTAAAAAGTAGAAAATTGTATTTGATAATATTCAACAATTATTTATCATTAAATATGTTAGCAAAGTAATCCATTAGAGAAATCTACCCAAAAACAGCAAACACTATTCTCAACTGAAAATATTTGAAGCACTTCCTCTAAAATAAGATAAAAAGATGGTCTCTATCACCACTTTTATTCAATTGTGTACTAAATGTCTTAGCCAGCACAGTAAAAAGAAAATAAAGAAAATATAAAAGAAATAAACAAAGGCAAATGATTAGAAAAGAAGAAACAATAAATGCTATCATTGTGCTACGATATACAACCCAGTATGGTACAGTCATCAAAACAGCAAGGTACTGGCATAAATACAGACACATAGATCAATGCAATACAAGAGCCCAGAAGTAAACTCATACACCTACAGTCAGTTAATCTCCGACAAAGGAGACAAGAATACACAATAGAAAAAAGTGGTGCTGGGAAAGCTGGACAACTGCATGTAAGTCAATGAAGTTAGAATACACCCTCACACAATGCACAAAAATAAACTCAAAATGGCTTAAAGACTAAACATAAGACATGACATCATAAAACTCCTAGAAGAGATCATAGGCAAAACATTCTCTGATGTAAGTTGTACCAGTGCTTTCTTAGGTCAGTCTCCCAAGGCAAAAGAAATAAAAACAAAATAAACAAATGAGTCCTAATCAAACTTACAAGCTTTGCACAGCAAAGGAAACCATAAACAAAATGAAAAGATAGCCTACAGAATGGGAGAAAATATTTGCAAAAGATGTGACTGATAAGGGCTTAATTTCCAAAATATAGAAAGAGCTCATACAACTCAATGACAAAAAAGCAAACAACCCAATTGAAAAATGGGAAGAAGACCTAAATAGACAGTTCTCCAAAGATGACAGACAGATGGCCAAAAGGCACATGAAAAGATGCTCAACATTGCTAATTATTAGAGAAATGCAAATCAAAACTATAATGAGGTACCACCTCACACTGGTCAGAATGGCCATCATTAAGAAGTCTACAAATAACAAATGCTGGAGAGGGTGTGGAGAAAAGGGAACTCTCCTACACTGTTGGTGGGAATGTAAGTTGGTGTAGCCAGTATGGAAAACAGTGTGGAGGTTCCTCAAAAAAACTAAAAATAGATTTATCATGTGATCCAGCATTCCCACTCCTGGGCATATATCCAGAGAAAACTAATTCAAAAAGATACATGCACCCCTATATTCATAGCAGCACTATCCACAATAGCCAAGACATGGAAACAACCTAAATGTCCATCAACAGGTGAGTGGATAAAGAAGATGTGCTACATATATACAATGGGATACTACTCAGCCATAAAAACGAATGAAATAATGTAATTTGCAGCAACAGGGATGCAACTAGAGATTATCATACTAAGTGAAGTAAGAACAGAATGACAAATACCATATGATATCACTTATTTGTAGAATTTAAAATATGGCACAAATGAGTTTATCTATGAAACAGACACACAGACATAGGGAACAGACTAGTGGTTGCCAAGTGGGAGGTGGGGGTGGGGGACTGGGGCGTGGGGGTTAGTAGGTGCAAACTATTACATACAGAATGGATAAACAATAAGGTCCTGCTGTATAGCACAGGGAAATATATTCAATATCCTGGGATAAACCATAGTGGAAAGGAATATAAAAAACAAGGTATATATGTGTATAACTGAGTCACTTTGTTGTAAAGCAGAAGTTAACACAACATCGTAAATCAACTATACTTCAATTAAAAATACTTAAAAAAATAAACAGTATATTTCCATGTAAAACATATACATATTTTTTCTGGGCTTCTCTGGTGGGGCAGTGGTTGAGAGTCCGCCTGCTGATGCAGGGGATACGGGTTCGTGCCCCGGTCTGGGAAGATCCCACATGCCGCGAAGCGGCTGGGCCCGTGAGCCATGGCCGCTGAGCCTGCGCGTCCGGAGCCTGCGCTCCGCAACGGGAGAGGCCGCAACAATGAGAGGCCGGCGTACCGGGGGAAAAAAAAAAAAAAAGACTCGTATTTCACAAGGTTCCAGTAGCTAAATATTTCTCTAAATTCTAAAACACTTTATGAACACTTCGCAAAACTGTATCAGCATGATTAATGAGATTTTTCTCGTGTTTTAGTTTGCTTTTTTTCCCTAAAAAAGGTACCATATAAATATTGTGAACCGAAGAAAGACAACCGGTATGTCTGCTTACCTTCCATATCTCTTAAGGTCCCGATGAAAGAGCAAAAAGAAAACATAAAGGGAAGCAGAAAAGCCATAACACAGTTGGAAAACATGAAATGGAAAAACTACAGTCCAAGATACTGAAAAACAGACTGACCGAAAAAATAAAAACAGTGGAAACACTCACCCAAGAGAGCAGCGTAAAGCCTGGTTCTTCCTGAAAGAGCTCGGAACAAACTGAAGCAGAGACGCCTCCAATATAAGGTGCAGGTGTGGATCTCGGGCACCACGGGCCAACCTTGATTCATGACAGCTGGCCACCTGGGTGCTGCCTCTCCGTATTCCTGGGTTTTGTAGAGTAAAGAAAAGCCTTAACTTTTTAAGTAAAACTTGAGAACTACTCTCAAAAGAAAGTGGTTTTTCTGTGTAGCAAACCAGTGGGGGTTGTCAAGCCCAAGATAAAAGAGCGAAGCTTAAGGGAACTCTGGACTTTATATCAGATGCTGGAAAAAAAAAATACACATGTAACAAAAATGTCCAAGGCAGCTTTACCCAGGAATAAACGCAAGTGTTCTCCCTGGAGATTAGAAGAGCCTTTATTTTGGCAGCTGTGGGGATCCACAGCCTGGCTCCCTCTCTGTTCTACCCTCACCTAGGCCAACTTCCAAAAAACACCCTATTGGTCCTTCCATTAAAAGGAACGGACTGCTACGAAAACAGGTCTACAGCAGCAAAGGAAAACCACCCAAGACAGCTATATCCATCAACCTAATTCTTCATGGTAACAAGTTGTAAGGGATGATCACCAAGTTTCTGAGGAAAATAAATAGGATGTGTTCAAAACAAGAAAACAGGCCCAAAATGGAGACACTTATGCTAAGCCACACTTAATTGTCCAAGACTTAAAACTTAATTACAGTTTCAGCTCTCCAGGAAATGGAATCTTAACCCATTCAATCAAAATCACCTGATCAGCCCTAATTAGGTAATCTGCCTGAGATACCCTTGCCATCCCCTAAAGGAAAGCAACTCTGTAATAACCAACCTACTTTTTTTGTATAGTATAACTTCCTAGTTCCCACTTCCCTCTGCCTGTAGAAACTCTCATTTTGTTCAGCTCTTCAGAGCTCCTTTCTATCTGGTAGATTGGCTGCTGCCTGACTCAAGTGGATTTTTGCTCAAATAAATTGTTTAAAATAAAATAAAATAGGAAAAAAATGCCAGACTATTCTGATATGAAATGCTCTGAGGAGAGTAGCAATAGTTCCTCACCATGTTACTAGTGATGTAGTATGTGGCTTTTTTCACATGGATAATGATTTATAATAATCTTATATAATTAACTGACAGCAAATAGAGAGTGGAAAATTCTACCCTCTTCATCAAGAGCAAAGCCTTGATAGAATTCTATTGCCAGAATAAATGAATATTTCAGAATCAAGATCATGTACTACAAGTTTCATTTGTAAGAAACATAGCTATAATATGCATTCCAACGTGTCATGGAATTTTGCTAAATTCTCCAAGTCCATTAACTGTATAGATTATTGTGTTATAACATATGATCCCATATTTGCTGGTATGTGCTATAAAGGCTTTTATATTAAGCGGTCCCATTGATTATTAACATGGACAGGGAGAGAAGAAGGTATTCTGACTGGACAGATTCCATCTTTTGAAGCCTTGAGTACTTGGCCCAAATTTCAGTGTCAAATGTAGACTATAATTTATTTAGACTTGGCTTTTGTTCTTTCCCACCCCCAACCTTAAAAACTACAGGGTAATATTAGGCATTTGAATTTATTAGCATTCATCAAACAGTATTTTTGGCAGCATTGTATCACAAAGGCTGACATTGGCATATATAAAACAATACATGTGCAAGCCTGCAAAGAAAGGACATTTGAAGGGAATGTCCGTTATATAACTTAAGCTGTTTTGGCTGGATCAAATAAAATTATAGAGGCACCACGCATAGTCCTGTTGCTGAAGGCCATCATAAACCCTCGTTTTCATGGGGTTACATGGTCTTTTTGCCATGAAAAAATATTTTTTTGTATTTAAGCTGTCAAAGTACTGAAGAAACCTGGGAAAAGGGAGACTTTAATATTTTTTTTCCAATTAAAAAAAAAGAGTATCTACAAAATAAGTCCTTTAAAGGCAGATGAAACCAAAATTTAAATGCCTTGATGACTATTATGAAACTGTGTGAATTTTCTTCCTGTAGTAAATGTGTATTATGTGATTATAGTTGTCTCTAGTCAATGTGTTTTAAAAGCAAAGAGACATATCTGCTTATTACACCAATTTATTTTTCAAGTATCTTTTAAAAAGTTAATATGCAAATAGCCGGGTATGATAAAACAAACTGGTAAGCATCCCGTCACTCATCCATTGCTTAGGATTCAAAATCATACGTTTCTATACTTCTATGTGAGAAGGTAAACTGATTTCAAAAATCACATAACTTGCTAACTTTATGTATTTGAAGCTTTAAAAAAATAACAATCCAGGGAAATTGAAAATTTGAGTCATACCTGGATTGCTTTCCCATAGGGAACATCTGCATACTCAGAAATATCTAAATATTTTGCTAAACCTTTCAGTCAGAGAGTCAGATATTCAACTAGAGAGAGGTTTTATTTCTCTTCAATTATGAATCAAGACAAGATATACATGCCATGTAAACAAAATGATCATAATAAGTTAAATCAGCAGGTTATACCATCTCTGATAAACTTCTTGGACTCTGTTATGCTAGTGTAAATTGCAAAATAGATTGTAGTTCTTTCATGAATCTCCTATAAAATTGTTATGTCCTTTCACATCGGGGCATATTATGTCAGTTTGATTTAACTTATTGTTGATGTAAGTTAAATCATTTGGCTCAGGTAATCCACAAAATTTCTCCATTCACTAATTCTTTTCTCTTTTTGTGCTAATACATAATCTGTGGGGTGATACACTGAGACTGTCTGAATATTCTGCTCTCTAACAGTCTTTCACCAACAATTTTAGCATCCATTGGCAATTTTCATTTACAGTAAAAATTTCTATATGTGTGGTAAGGTGATCATTTTCAATCTTTATTATTTCTTCTGCATATATTAGTAGACAGTATTCTGTTAGGTAAAGCCCTGCATATCAAGTCACCCATTTTAATGATTTGATTTTAGTATCAGTAAGGACTCATGGACCATTTGCTTAACCAACATTTTATAATCTATTTCTGTCAATATTTATTTTATGACAAGTTGTCTTAATTTGGCCAATGAAAAAAAGTCCTTTCTGGATGGCTTCTATGTTCTTTAGCATGATTAGTTGGTTTTTGAGCACTTCTTTAGCTTCTAACATAAAAGAAATGATAACTAATTTTTTTAAAAATGACATACTTTTGGATCCTTGACTGAAGAAGAAGAAGGAGGAGAAAAACAAAAAGGAGAAAAAAAACAGCTGAGAAAGGCATTATTGGACAATTAGGAAATTTTAAATGTTGACTATACATTAGAAACTAGTATGTATTAATGTTAACTTTCCTTAGTGTGAAAATTTCACTCTGTTCATATAGGATAATACTATTATTCTTAGGAGATATATGGTTAAATATTAAGGGGTAAAATTACACCATGTCTTTAACTCTCAAATGTTTCAACAAATGTTATAAAAGGTTAACAGTTGGTGAACCTAAGAAAAGAGTACTTTTGTGGAGTTGGAAATATTTCTAAATTAAAGTTGGGGTAAAAAAAATAAAAATTATATTTGGATAATCCCCAGTGGGGATAAAAGCATAAATTTACCAAGCAAATGTAAAACAGTGGGTGTCTTTAACATTTTTTCACTAATGAGGACAAATAAGGACTTCAAGTTCTAGGAAATCCAGCTGCTTACATTAGTTGATAAAGATTCAATTCTAACACAGCTAAAAGCACATGCCTAGCACCAAAAAATAAGCTACTAACCAGATGGAAGGAGAAAAGGTGTGGCTAATTGAATTTTTAGGTAGAAAATCTGTTTATTTAAAAATCTTCTTATTATATTTATCAAAAATGTTAACAACAATCTCTGCCATTGTATTATATGTATATTTTCCTAACGTATGAACTATGTAAGCTAAATGTAATTGAACTTTTCTAATATTCACCATAAAGTATGAAGAAGATATAGATCAGGGGTCCCCAACCCCTGGGACTCTGGACCCCCTGTTAGGAACTGGGCCACAACAGCAGGAGGTGAGTGGCAGGTGAGTGAGCGAAGCTTCATCTGCTGCTCCCCCTCGCTCCCCATCACTCGCATTACTGCCTGAACCATCTCCCCACACCCCAGTCTGTGGAAAAATTGTCTTCCATGAAACCGGTCCCTGGTGCCAAAAAGGTTGGAGACCGCTGGTATAGATGACTGAGCTGAATATATACATTATGAAAGAGCCTAGAATATTTTGTATATTATGACAAGTCTTATTCATAGCAACATTAGAAATAAAGGGCATGAAAGTTCAGTTGATGTAAACAGATTTTGGTTAACTGGGTTCCAGTCAACTAAGTTCTCACTCAGTAATTTCACCCATATTCTCAAAGGTTCCTACGAGAGAAAAAAAATTTATGATAGCTTGGTAAAATATTAATGTTTTACCCTTTGGGAAGAGGAGAATAATATATATGTATGTATTCTTATATAATCCTCACATTAACTGATAATCCCTGATAATATGGTAATGCATGGATTATTCTCACTATTTAACAAATTAAGAAACTTGACCATAGGAAGTTTAATCCAAATACGCTGTTTTAAAAGATAAATTCATGCAATTTTCAAGTCATCTATGGTGTTCCTCTGGAAGGAAAGACTTAATTTCTTTATAACATACAGGAGATACTGTTTATCTAAATGACTAAACTATTGAACCTTCCATGTGGTCAAAGGCAAGTAACATAGCATAGCATACTCATTTAACAGGAAGAACAAGTGCTACAACATACATTAAATTTTTGGAAATATGTGAGGTGGGAAAAGGAATCTTTAAGCATTCATTATTATAATACTCATCACTATCAAAAGTAGTCTGAAAAATTGTTTTTGGAATTCTAAGCCTTCCAGTTCAGGAGCATTGGTTAGTTAAATTTATTTAAATTAATGATTGTAAAGGTTGGCTTTTTAATTGCAAAGATTTATAATTAAGGAGGTAAAGACAACAGGTTAGCAGTGAATATTGGATGTGCTGGAAATCAGAATGCATATGAAAATGAAAAAATCTGACTAAACTGTGCATGTCAATAAGTGGCATATTATTAGCACTTTTAAAGCTCTCCTTTTGTAAATCCAACTAAACTATATTTAGACTTCTAAACAAGGAAATCTCCTCCTAAGGCACTGCTGGTTTGATGTTTAGTTTTACTTTTTATTTCTCTTTTTTTATTGGATGATAGTTCTTTAAAAAGCAAAATCATGTTGTTAACCAATTATTAATTTGTGTGTATTTAATATTTCACAAACTACTTAAATCTTTTATCTATGAATGTTTTTACATGATAGTTGGACATCAGTTCTTAAACATATACTATAGTAAATAATGAGTGACAGGAAAGAGTATGTTCAAAGGGGTATATAACATTTTGATTCCTAGTGCAAAACAGTTTGCTAATTGGAATATAAAAGGCATGTAAGCATTTGATTTTTAGATTTTCCCATTACACGGGAGTGCCCATATGGCCTGGATTCCATAGAGGTGTGAGTTATCCAAAATGTGTGAACTCTCACTGTTGAATATCACATGTAAATATTACATACATACACACACACACAAAGATATATACACGTATATTTTTTGGATCGATACAGTGTTTGCAAAACTTTGCCTGTTATTAGTCAATTATATTTTTCCTAAAATATAGAAAAACATAATCCAAGAAAAGTCATAATAAATGTAAATCATCTATACTCCAATAAAAATTAATTTAAAAAAAGTTTTAAAATTTAAGGAAAGGAGAATGAATCCTGACACAACCAAATGCTGCAGGTGGAGCTATAAGTAATTTTAAAAACTTGTTTATATCTGCCTATCACTGAAAATGACAATTATGGAAAAAAAAAAAGAAAGAAAAGTGATAATATTATAATACTGTACTTTGTAAATACAGTGAAAACTGTAACAATTTATTATTTTTCAAATAAATTATGAAAAATAAAAGAACCAAAATATTTATGTAAATTAAGTCAGAAATTTTATCCTTTCAAAATGAGCTCAATGAAATTAAGTGGTGATTTAAATAATTACTCAATTATCCCCTCCCCCTCCTTTATGGTATTATGCTAGTGATATAGGTGTATTTTTAATATAATAATAATGTAATTACACTATTACATTCTATTTAATAGTTACATATTTTATCACAATTTAATAGCTAATATGATAATATCCTGGGCTAACATTATCACAAATACAGTTGACCCTTGAACAACATCGGTTCGAATCGCTTGAGTCCAGTTATATACATGGATATCTTCAATAAATACTTACTAATGTACTACTCAATAAATAACATTCAATAAATTAGTAAGTATTCAATAAAGACTAATGTACTACAAAACCCCTAGTTCGATGAACACTCAGATGCTGAACTGCAGGTACGGAGGGCCAACTATAAAGTTATACGTGGATTTTTGGACTTCCCTGGTGATCCAGTGGTTAAGATTCCATGCTTCCATTGGTTGGGGAACTAAGATCCCGCATGCTGCGCTGCCCAGCCAAAAAAATAAAATAAAATGAAGTTATACATGGATTTTTGACTGCACAGAGAGTTGGGGTCCCTAACCCCCTGCATTGTTCAACCGTATACTAAAAGAAATATAAACACAGCTTAGATGACTTAATCTACAACCCAAACCAAAGTCAAAGTCATAACTAAGCAGAACCTTAAAGTTTTTATAGAAGGCCATGCTGTTAGAGGTGAGAAGCGCATGGTGCATTCTCTTGTGCTATTTGACATTACAAAAGACTTGACCTTGTGAAATACTACCAAGTATTATTTGCTAAATATTTTCCAAATTTTCTCTTTCTCTTTCCACTGTGTCCTCAGTTTCCTGATTTCTAATTACCAAAAAGTTGGTAGGAAATAAAACATTGCTTTCTTTACCATCATACTAATTGTCCAGTTCTTACTAATCTGCAGAAGATGTCATGGTAATGAATCAGAATATATATGTTTTGCGGAAACGACTAAGAGATCAGAACCATGTTCAGTAATAGATGTATACTCCTCAGTGTAAGGAGCTGAAAGTTGGAATTGTGGCTTTTGGTGTTGGGACCTATGTCTTTCAATGTATTTGCTAATGATGAAGAAGACAACATAAACAGAGAGATGGTGAAATATTCTGACAACACAAAACTATTTGGGTTAGTTAAAAACTAATGACTTTTGGGAGATATTCCAGATGGCTCTAATCATACTGGAGAATTGGGCAGCCCAGTGGCAGATGAAATTCATTTTTGATAAATGTACAGTAAGGAATATTGAAAAATTATAATCTAAACTCTCCATGTATACTATGAGGTTTTGAACTTGCAAATTCTCTGAAGAAAAAGACGTTTACTGCTACTACTGCTGGTTCAATGAAGGTGTCCCCCAATGCACACTTTTTTGAAAACAGCTGAGTAATTGCATGGAAGTGTTTAGAAAAAGGTTTGAAAATGCAAATAATAGGGAAAGCTGTTTTGAGACAGATAAAGAATGTTTTACCCATGACAGCAGGATGGATTTCTTCTGGTTAACAAGTGAGAAGTGACAGAAACAGGAAAGTCACAGAAGCTTGTGGAAAGAGTGACTTATTCCTAAAGTAAGATTGAAAGACAGGCTGACAACTGGAGAACACATTTACATATGCCCAAACCTGTTAGTACTATAAAGCTTTTCCATTTTGAGCAAGATTTGAACCATGGAGAATTTGATCTCATTAACGGGGCAGCAACTGTTGGGGCCCTGACAATTAATACATGAGTTTGAAGATTTGGCACTTGAAAGTTAAAAATTCAAGGCTTAGCTCTATTTGGTACTTGGTTGTAGGTGATAAATCCTGACAGTGTATATTCATAGCCTCTTTGTAAAGTTTATACTCTAAGAAAAAGAGTGATTATATTTACATATCAAAAGACCATGCTTCCAATTCACCACTGCTTGAGCAAATAACAGGCAAAGATGGCCAGGAAAGTACTGGATGCATACTCAGAGATTGCCTTAAACTAAAGAAATTCAATAATAAGTTGCTCACACTGTATTTTTTGTTTGTTCTAAATGAGTAATTGGAGAACTGTCTCAAATGGTTTGTTTTTGACTCACACCCAACAAAAATAGGGAAAAACATCTTATAAATTTAAGGTTCATTGATAAAGTTGACAGCTTTTTTTTTTTTTTTTTTTAGCAGAATGAATCCATTTACTATGCTTAGTGAAGGAAACATGAAAATTTTCTCAAGGGATTGCAATAGAGGCTTCTGATCTGTTGAAGATAAGTGAAAAGTATCAGGATAAATATTCTGTAAATACAGCTTAAGAATTCATGAGGACTTTCCTGAAGGTGCAGTGGTTAATAATCTGCTTGCCAATGCAGGGGACATGGGTTCGATCCCTGGTCCGGGAAGATCCCACATGCCGCAGAGAAACTAAGCCCGTGTGCCGCAACTACTGAGCCTGCGCTCTAGAGCCCGCGAGCCACAACTACTGAAGCCCACGAGCCTAGAGCCTGTGCTCCACAACAGGAGAAGCCACCACAGTAAGAAGCCTATGCACCACAATGAAGAGTAGCCCCCACTCACTGCAACTAGGGAAAGCCCGCGTACAGGAACGAAGACCCAACGCAGCCAAAAACTAACTAACTAACTAACTAAATAAATATTAAAAAAAAAAAAAGCAGGTGCTTTGGAAAGGAGCCGTATATTAAAAAAAAAAAAAAATTCATGAGAAACCAGACAAAAAGCCATGCTTTGCATGAGATAGTAATAAAGTTTATCCTAAGAAATACAAATCAGCAGGTATTTAAAATTATACTACACATTTCATGACCACTGAATATGATTAAATAAGCTGAACTTTAATATGACAAATAGACCTAATAGCAATTATACACTATATATTTACATTACATATGTTTACATATAATATGTATTAGCATGCACATTTATTTATTGTAATTGTAGAACTATGATCATATAACTATACTACATTATGTGTATTATATCTTTATATGTGTGTTTCTAGTTTTTATTCATAGTTAGAAATTGCTCTAAGTTTTTTATTCTTTTGATTCATGATTCCTAAATGAAGAAGCTGATGAAGTTTATATTTCGCTTTCCACTAGAGCAACGTTAGGAATATAATACCTTGGGAAGCAGAACTCAAGAAGCATGCTTCCTAACATCTTTTGGTAACAGATATGCATGATGAGCTTTATGTTGGTCCATGTAAGGTTTTCTGTATTTTTAAATACTTATTTTCAATGAAACACAACCTGAACATTAAAGACATGCCAAACAACTCGTTGGATTCTGTTAATTATTTTTTAAAATTTTTAATTGGAGTATAGTTGATTTACAATGTTGTATTAGTTTCTGCTGTACAGCAAAGTGAATCAGTTATACATATACATATATCCACTCGTTTTTAGATTCTTTTTCCATATAGGTCATTACAGAGTATCGAGTAGAGCTCCCTGTGCTATACAGTAGGTCCTTGTTAGTTATCCCTTTCATATATAGTAGTGTGTAATTATTTGCATGAGACTTTAGGAACACTGCTTAAGAGTTTTTTTGGATCTACATTAGAGCAAAACTACCTATAGGTGGGTTTAGAGATCTATGAATGTTTCCAAAATGCTGGCATGTTGAAAATTGGCTGGGGAGGCCAAGTGAACCTGCAGTTTTTGAAACAGTAGCGATGAGAAATGGATGAAATAGTAAGGAGGAAAGGGGCTGCTCAACAACACTTCCTATCTTAAGCATGTCCCTCTGAATGCCACATGTTCTCTCAAGATGTTGAACAGACGGCTTCTATGGGGATGCCCAGTCATCAACAGCTTTGTGAAGGAAGGCACCTGAAACTGTGATTGAATCCTTCTGCCTGCATCTGCATTGCCCTGTGGCTCTCAGCATTCCTAGAACTCAACTCTTCCTAGCAATAAATCTCTTCCAGCACACTACGTTGAAAGTTCACTATTCATATATGCTGTCTCCCTTTTACTGAATAATTTGTATAAGTGAAAATGAATAATAGTGGTCACAGGAGTTACAAACAAAAGTGGTTCCACGTATCCTTAGAGAGGCAATTCACTTTGGAAAAGGGGCAGCCCCATCCTTTAATTCCACTGGCGCGCTAAGAAACCCAGCTGATCTGATTTCTCCAGATGAAGAAACTGATTACTGTGATGATGTTTGAAGTTGCAATTTGTTGATAAAACCTCTTCCAAAGTAATTGTTTCTAAGGCAGACTACAAAAACCAGTGAGTATAATAACCAAAATAGTATCAGTTTGGAAATTTTTACTCATATCTCTTCTATTACATTATCTAGAGATTCATGAGGTATGCTTTCAGGATAAAGCCAAGTGTTTTACTCTTTCTCCTTGAAAAAAAACAACTTTTAATTCTTCCAGGAGCCCTGAGTTCAGGGAAATGAATAAGTAAATGGCTGCTTAATCTGTTCAATAAATCCTATTACTAGAGGAATGAATAATCTCACTCTTTTATCTTGCCTTCCATAAAACTGAGCAGACTCTTAGATGGAGGGCACAGAGTTTAAGGACAAATTGTAGCATATTACATGTGAATGACTGAATGAATAAAATCTCCATTGTCCCCAAACAGCGAAACCACAGCTAAAGAAATAGTCTTGGCAGAATCAGAGGAAAAATAAGACCCTACTGAGCTTGACTGCAGTCTCACAGTAAAAAGAAATGAGAATATAGCAACATCTTCAAAATCACTGCTTCTTTGCTTTGGGTTTCCCACAGCAGTTTTATGTCATTAGATTATAAAGTACCATGGATCTGCCATCCTGTTCTTCCACGGCACACATTTATGAGAAAGAGTTATTTTTTATTTTTTTGCGGTACGCGGGACTCTCACTGCCGCGGCCCCTCCCGCCGCGGAGCACAGGCTCTGGACGCGCAGGCTCAGCGGCCATGACTCACGGGCCCAGCCGCGCTCTGCGGCATGCGGGATCTTCCCGGACCGGGGCACGAACCTGCATACCCTGCATCGGCAGGCGGACTCCCAACCACTGCGCCACCAGGGAAGCCCCAAGAGAAAGAGTTATTTTAATCCTCTCTGAGGCCAAGCGTTTTCTCTCTATTTTGTTTATGATTCTACACAGTATCTAGTATGTACTTTACCAGAAAGTATATGCTTAATTAACAAATGTATAAGCAAATGAATGAACGGACGAATGATTTTAATGAAGGAGATGTAGAAAGAGCATTTGATATCTGTGATACCAGGGGCAACTATCATGTTGGAAGTCTGAGGGCATGAAAGAGGAGGCACTTCCAGTTTCTCCCTTCAAAACTGCAACATTTCAAAAAGTCTATGTTACAATATCCCATCAATCTATGTGTTTTTTCACTGCCATCAAACTATATTTTTTTGTGGAAGAAAATATAGAAGCTCCCTTGTAATTCCTGGTTCCTTGAGATAAGACTATAGCCTGGCATAAATTGAGTGCTCTACCATTGCTTGTTTGAAATGAAACTTTCTCATCTCTTGATATTCTTAATGTTGCCTTTCTTGATTCTCCACCAAGATTATGAACACTCATGGAACTGTTCTTCCTTCCAATAAAAAGAGATCTTCCCCAAAGCTAAGTCCACATCTATCTTTCCCATTTCTTGTCAAACAACAGGTTGGGCCCTCAGATTCATACAAATTGATTCATACTTATTGATCATTATATCTTGCTCTGGCCTTTCATTAACGAAATCCTATATTCCCACACAAGATAAGGACTCAAATTCATTATGCTCAAAATTGATGTTTTATTTTATTTTCCCATTCCTGCTTTTCCTTCTTGGTGCCATATTTTTGCCTCAGTGTCTTTTCAATGAGGTTTGAAATATTGCTCAGCCATTAAATGGGTCAGAATGATCCAATCAGTTCTACCTCCTCAACAATCACCCCCACCCCAGCTTTCACTTCTCCACTGCACAATTTCTCGGGCCATCAGAAGTTTTTACTTCATTACCCCATGCCAATTCTCTCCCTTTTTAAATCAAGTTTTATGTTGCTGCCAGATATATGCCTATAATTACCTTGATTCTTTACAGTGAGATATCAGTGAATATTATTCTCCAACCTAAGAACCTTCAATTAGTTGTCCACGTCTAGATAATTCAACCTAAACTTTAATTCCCAAAATCAGAATGGTAGGATGCTCATACTTATCTCCCACTTAAGCCATTTCTATATATTAATTCCAGAAAAAAACAGGACTTTGAAAACTGGGGAGACTGAGTTTGAAATGAAAACTGGGGAGACCTGAATTTGAAATAAGCCTCCCATATTAGTAGTTCTGGATGACAAGATAATCTCTTTCAGTCCATTTCCTTATTTGAAGATGAAGATTGCACTGTTAACTCTAAAACCTTAAGATAATAAAATAAGGTGAAGTATGCAAACACATGGAGAATATTAGGGTCACATAAGTTAGTGGGCCTTCTTAAAGGCCCACTAAAGCTTTAAGAAGGGCCCAGGGCCTTCTTAAAGCTGTCTTAAAGACAGCTCCCCTTTTTTAACTGTTAATTTACTTGAGTGTAGGAACACCAATTAATCACAATGGTGAGGAAGAAACCAGATTTTGTTTTGAGAGGATAAGAAGTTTGAATCTGTCACTCACCAGGTGTGGTAAAAAATTCAGTTCATCTATTATAGTGGCAGTTATCTCATCAGTAAAACAATTCCTACTTCTCAAAAGTGTCCTTAGGATTAACTGAGATACCATCTGTGGAAACTCCTAATGTGAAGTCTCTCCTCTAAAGAACTAAATAAAGTGTTTTCTGCTTTTTCCCACTGTTCAGTGTAACACATGGATAGTGGATTCTCATAATTATAAATTAGTGATTACTGGCCTAATTAATTGTGTTACTCCATTATTAAAAATGCAACTGTTAGAGTTGATTTTAAAATGAAAAGAACTAGGCTTCCCTGGTGGCGCAGTGGTTGAGAGTCCGCCTGCCAATGCAGGAGATACGAGTTCATGCCCCAGTCCGGGAAGATCCCACATGCCGCGGAGCGGCTAGGCCCATGAGCCATGGCCGCTGAGCCTGCGCGTCCGGAGCCTGTGCTCCGCAACGGGAGAGGCCACAACACTGAAAGGCACGCGTACCACAAAAAGAAAAAGAAAAAAGAAAAGAACTATCAAACTGGCACGATTTTTTATTTTAGGGTTTTCTTTACTGGGTTATGATTTCAGAGATTTCTAAAGCATCTTACCCTTTGTGACTATTTCAAAACTGTTCGATGAAGGCTAGTACGTCAAACATTAGTCTCTGATTTCCATTTCTTCAGCTTGATTGTGTTATGTTTTTATGGGTAAAATTACTAAAAAAAAAAAAAAGAAAAAATCAGTTAACATAAAAAGAATATTTTAGGTCCAGTTTCCAAACACAGGGTACCAAGCATCTATCACTATTTGAAATATGCAAATGTTGCATTTAGTTTCAGCCACTGACATTACAGATAGTCAGAGTCGATAGTTTTAGTGAATTCTGACATTCTATACTAGGGGGGAATAAAAGGAAAGTTACTCATTATTCAGCATTCATTTCTATACATATTTAATTTACCATAGATTAGCAAAATGGCTTCATTACAGGTATTTAGACTAGATTAGTAAATTCACTGATGCTGAGTCCACAAAGATTTGTGATATTTGGCACCCAGCATCTACATCTGCTTTGAGATTGAGGTGTGAGAGGCTCACTGTGCCTGAGCTGTCTTGCTGTTATAATTACATGGGCTTACTCCACTGGGTTATATGTACATTACTGCAATTGAACTAAAATGGGTCTGTTTTTCACAGTTTAGTCATGCATCAATACATTTTTAATTAAAAGTGTGTGACAGGTACAATAGTGAAACACACCATATAATTTTCTCAAATATTCCATTTTCTCAAGGATAGGTAATAAGAATCTTGTCTTTGGTAGTCAGTGAGAATATATTTTTTTAATCTAGATGTTTGATTAAATATCTGAAAACTTTATGTTAAGCCACTGCATTTTGGTTTTAAGTATTCTACCACGGATACTTTATGCTGTTCCATGAAAATAAAGTATTTGTTCTTGGCAGAACTAAAATAGATGACAAGTAATTTGATGTGCTTTTTTATTTTTATTTTTCATGTTTGTAATGAAGAGATAAGAAGTCAGCAGTGATATGAATACTGGAATCAATTAGAACATTGTTGTTTCAGGAGAGAAATCAGTGGAAAGCTTAGACACAAAGACACCAAGGGAACAACTTCAGGATGCCTGTACTAAGGTGCATGAATACCATGACAATATTGCTATGTTTACACAGAGAAAGACTAACCTCTCTAAATGAATTCTAAACATGAAAGTTGGGTGACCAGCAGAGACTGCAACTTATTGAATTCTTTGCATATATCACAATGCAAATTCCTGAAAACCAATAACCTAGATATAAGGTGGAAAATCCAGTTTTGCTGAAAACACTATATCTAGTGGTTCAATTACTGATGTAACAAGTTTAGGGCCTTCATGAAAAGGGACTCAGTTTTCTTTAATGGTCATGTATTTTCAGAATTTCAATGTTTTACATTAGTATTTTATATATAAATAATCCATTAACCACTACTAACAAACACAAAGTACACTCTTAAAAATTGGTGGAATTACACTTTGGTGTTAATTTCATGTGAATTGAGTTCATATACAAGAAATTAGCTGGTGTTCTCAATAATGTTCCATGATCCCATCAGAAGACAACTCATACAACATATGATGTGAACAAAAAGCTTCGGCTGTGTCATTAAAACTTGATTAACTTATTTGCATTGGTTATGTGTTTAAAACTTGCCTGACTACTAAAACTATGTAGTACATTTCTATAGTGTTTTCAAGAAATTATTTTTTGTGTATCCTATATTACTTTATCATTACATTATTTTTTGTGTATCCTATATTACTTTATTATCCTATATTACTTTATCATTACTTTATATTACTTCATCACATTAGATTGACTACTGTGGTCAATGTTATTAAATGAAACCATCAAAAATATTGATAGAAGAGATTTCTTGTTTTGAATTGTTTTCTAAGTTATTACATAATGGTATTACTAATGTTGAAACATTAACTATAATTACTATCACTAAATTAAAAGATGGCACGATGCACATTCTCAAGAAACATATAATTCTTTTGGGGAAACAATAATCTTACAAAGAATGCTACTGTGGAATAATATTACATATAAGCAAGCAAAAATCATCTTGGTTTGGTGGGAAAAAACTAACCATTTAAAATTGGAACACTTAATGATTATGTGTTCTGTACCTTCACCTACTGTCAGTGATGTGGGATACCACAAACTTACTGAACTTCAATTTCTCATTTATAGATAAGGATAAAATTAAAATCATAAATAATCACATAAACTTGTTGAGAAGAGCTAACTAAATTGTGTCTATGACAAGAGTTTTATTAACTGGAAAACTCTCTATATATGATTGTTGGTTCATTTATTCAAAAGAATCTTATTAAGCACCCGATTGAGTCACACTTAAGCTGAGAATTGAAGAATAAGTGCAGACACTTAAATAAAGGGAGAAGGGTCCATGGAAATATCATATAGAGAATATAACATATGGTAGGTCATCATCTCCACACACACAACTCTAAGGCAAGGATGCAAGTAGGTATTGGCTGAGGAAGTTCTATTTACCTGGTACTCTTCCCAGAATTATGCAGTACACTAACTTGCATGGCTATATATACTGTAGTGTGGTTCTGGTGAAACCAGAAAAATCTTGGCAATTTCCAGAAGTGAATGAAGCCCAGTGTATCTTGGCTTTTGTGAGTTATTTTGGCAAAAACCTGGAAATAAAGAGGAAGGTTAGGTGAGATCATTCAGGTGTCTTGTAAGATCATTTTGAGAATGTTGAGAGTGTTGTACTTTATACTAGGAGATAGGGAAACATACTCAGTTGTTTGAAAAAAGGTCAGAGCTGTGTTATAAAAAAGAATCATTTTAATAGTTGTGTGGTGAATGGATCTAGTGGGTCAAGTTTCCAGTTATAAAAAAAAAATTGTAGTAGTTTAAGCTCAAAATAACAGTGCCTTTGGTTAGGGATGTAGAGGTAAGGTGAAGTACAGGTTGTCAAGAAAAATTGGGGGTGTTATAAACAGGATTTGATAGAATGATAGCAGTGATACATTAAGCTAATTCAATAAAAATGTTTATCTATTACCTATCATATGTCAGGTGTTATGCAACATTAATTTAAGGAAGGCCCACTTAGACTAAGGTGCCCTTGCCCCTGGTTCCAAAGGGAGCAGAACAGGCCTTATTTGGAAATTATTGTATAGATTGGTTCTAACTTGTTTGGGGGCTACCTGAAGGATTAATGCAAAGCACTTGTCTCTCTTTTGCCTAACTCAGAACTCATTCAGCCTACAGAATGGGAGAAAATATTTGCAAATTATATATCTGATAATAGTTTATAATCTAGAATATAAAAAGAACTCCTCCAACTCAACAACAAAAAAGACATATCAATTAAAAAACAGGCAACAGATTGAATAGACATTTCCCCAAAGAACATATACAAATCTCTAAAAAACACATGAAAAGATGCTCAGCTGATTAAGCATTAGTAAAATGCAAATCAAAATACAATTAGATACCACTTCACACATACAAGGGTAGCTATGTTAAAAATATAAAATGAGCAATGGAACTCTCACACATTGCTAGTGGAAATGCCAAATGGTCCAGCTACTGTGGAAAACAGTTTGGCAGATCCTCAAAAAATTAAACATAGAATCACCATATGACCCCACAATTCCACTTCAATTTCACTCCTGAGTGTTTACACAAAAGAATTAAAAACAGGTACTCAAACGTGTACATGCATGTTCAGAGTGGCACTATTTACAATGGTCCAAATGTCTGTCAATGGACAAATGGATTAATGAATGTGGTACATACATTGGAATTTATTTGGCCATAAAATGGAATGAAGTGCAACATGGATGAACCTCCAAAATATTTTGCTAAATGAAAAAAGCCAAACACAAAAGGTCACATATCATATGATTCCAGTTATATTATGTTCAGAATTGATAAATTCATAGAAACAGAGAACAGATTTATCGGTTACAGGGGTTGGGGGGGGGCATGTGATTGCTTAATGAGTGAAGGACTTTATTTAGAGTAAGAGAAATGTTTTGAAACTAGATAGAAATGGTGTATGTACAACATTCTGAAAGTACCAAATGCTGCTCAGTTTTTCACTATTAATGGTTAATTTTATGTTATATGAATTTCACCTCAATACATTATTAAAAATTAAGCAAAAACAGAATGTGGATTGATATTCAGGTATGTACATAGCTGCTATTCCTTCAGTAATGAACCCAACACTTTTCCCAGTCTATGTAACAGCTCAGAAAGTACTGTAAACTAAATTATTATTTCTCTTGCAGAATGGTTGTCTGATGTACAGCACAAAAAGTAGTTGAGCCTTTCTCCTCATACAGACTGAACATCAGAAAATTTGTTCCACTACAAAGCAAACTGCTAAAACAAATAGTTGAATTTAATTGGTAATCTCTATTAAAACACATTGATATCATGCAGTGTCTAATATAATAATCTGATTAAAAATTGATGGTTTGGTTTGCTTTCTGTTTTAGAGTGAATTTTCACATCTCATTGATAATGTTGGCTGATATCTTTCTAGTTGTGTGATTTTTTTTTTTTTCTTGTGAGGTGAAGATAATCAATTCAATGAAATTTTTTACTTGGTGCCTATTTTCTAAAATAGTTTGAATTATTAGAGACGGCCCTGTACTTTACTCAAAACACTGCAAAATCGTCTACGACTTTGTCACTATTATATGAATTTGTAATTGGTGACACATTGGTCTTAAAGTCAAGGAAGAGCAAACTGATCAACTTTCTAATAAAATTCAACCTTCAGATATTTATTAAATTAATTACTATTTGCCTTAATGAACCACTTTTAAATTCTTGATCTATTTTAATGAATTGCAGATACAATGAAGCACAATAAGAATAACAGAAAATGCAAATTTAAAACTACAACAAATAAAATGTTAAGGATATTTTTTCTATTACTTGAATGTTAGTTGAGACACACTGACTAGCTCATGAGAAATATTAAGATTAAAATAATTATTTAAAAATATAGAAGTTTCCATGAATATGAAAAACAATCTTGCTTTTCAAATTTATAAAATGTACCTAAACAAAAACAATTATTGATGTTTATTTTCTTCTGAACACAATAAGCCAGCTGGGAACCTCATGATGTGATTTCTAAGACTATCGGTGATTCATGGGCCATATTTTGAAAATCAGTCCCCTAAATGATGTATGTGTTATACAGAAAGTCTAGATTTTATTATTGCAATCATATTTTGGGTTCATATTTTGGGCAATCATATTTTGGGTTCATATTTTGGGCAATCATATTTTGTTATGCTATAGTTACAGACACCATGGATTTCCTACTACATGTAAATGGTTACCTTCTGATTCTAAGTAATTCTGTTTTGTTATAAGACTTGTTGAAAGAGAGTGCAGAGGTCAAAGTACTTACTCTGGAACTTTTCACTCTTCACGCATGCCTTGCAAGATTCCCAGTGGCCCCTCTACCTCAAATGTAATGCTGGGAAAGATGCCTGAAAAGAATCCTCATTTGACTTGTTCTGCAGTCTAGGAACTAGGTCATATTTACTAAATGCAGGTAAATGTTGCAGCAAAACCATCCTATTTAATGACTGAACAAAACTTGTAGGTCAGTTGACCTCCAGCAAATCAATAGCTTTGCATTTTCATTCTATAAGTATTCTTGGGTGTTTCCCATGTGATGTGCACTGTTGTAAACATTCAGAATAGCAAGTCTGCAACTTGTCAAACACTAACATGATTTTTCCAAAATCCCTAGAATAAATTGAATTACCATGTTGTCACCTACAAAATCCTTTTCCCCCTCTTCTGATTCAATAACCATTTAAATTCATATTAATTTTTTGTTTATTTTTACTACTCTAAATGAAGTTTGGGAGTCAGGCACTACATTGCCTTGTTCATAGTTAAATCCCCAATACCTAACAGAGTGCTGACTCACACAAAATAGATGCTCAGGAACTCTTTGCTGAATAAAAAATGACTTGTAGAGTAAAACTGAATTGATTGTGACTTTTGTTTTACTTTACTGTTTAAGGGGAGAAATAAGTTTAGATAACGAAATAAAAATTAATTAATTTAGAATATAATAAAGGAAAAGAAAGATTTTTCATTTTAATCCTGTAGGTCTAAACAACTCCTTGCTTTAATCTCTGTGTGACTTGTTTACTTATTGTCTGTGATAATGTCCATAGGGTACTATATATCTACATATATATAGTGTTCACAGTAAGCCAAGTGATATCCTCATAGTTGTTCTGTCTTAAAAAACTTGAAACTCCTTATTAAATTAGCCGTCCAGAGGATGTTTTCACTGTATGTGCTTGAATTTAGTTAGAGCAAGTGAGTGAATCATAATTGTGTCGAAGCAATTGAAAACCCTGAGGCATACAAGAAGTCATATGGAACTATGTATACAATGATTTTAATCTCACTGTTGTGGCCTCTCCCGTTGCGGAGCACAGGCTCCGGACGCGCAGGCTCAGCGGCCATGGCTCACGGGCCTAACCGCTCTGCGGCATGTGGGATCTTCCCGGACCGGGGCACGAACCCGCGTCCCCTACATCGGCAGGAGGACTCTCAACCACTGCGCCACCAGGGAAGCCCAGCTACTAATCTTATACTAAACTTTTCGTGCTATTTCTGATGTTCTTCCTAATAAAAAAATAAAGAGTTCAAAAACTGTTTAAATTATTTTCAACTCAATTGTTTTTCTATTATAAGATATAGAGCCAAAAGACCATTTCAATACAGTCTATATCTCATTTATAACCTAATAAGGGAAGACTGTATTTTCTATCAGGGAAATAATTAGAATTAGGCAGAGAGGGCAACAAAAGTATAATTTCTACATTACCTCTATCTCAAGTTTATTTTTGGTTGAGATTAGTTTTAAAAGAACAAGGCTCAGAAGAGGGGAGAAAATAACTCTGATTGCTCTGATTGAATTTGAATGAATTAGAATAATGAAGCCAGAAAAGTATGTTTCTGCCAACCCTTGATATGCTGCTAACCCCAAGGACATGTTTGAGTCTAAAATTAAATCAACTACAATTTGGATAATTTTCAGGATAAAACAGGAAAAAAAGAGGGGATTCTACTTCCAAGTAAGGTATAGAAAGCTTCGAAAGAGTGTTCCTCAACATCTACCAAGGAGAAAATGTCAAATAATCTACAAAATTATTATGTTTTTTGAGGTTGTAGAGTAACCAGGAGAACTGAACTCCAAACGGTGGCAAGCCTTTCTGAGGAGAGATGGGACAGATGGACTCTTTAATCTTTGGCAGAGAGTGGGGGGATATATAAGAGGGTTAGGACAAAACATCTAAGATTATAAGTGCATTCTTAAATACTGAAAACTTTTCCTTTAAGATCAGGAAAGCAAGCAAGGATGCTTGCTTTCAACACTTCTATTCAATGTAGTGCTAGCCAGAAAAATCAGGCAAGAAAAAAAATAAAAGACTTTCAAAACAGAAAGAAGTAAAATTATCTCTCCTCACAGATGACATGATCTTATATGTTTAAAAAGCTGTAAAGATCACACACACACACACACACACACACACAAATTAGAGCTAATAAATGAATTCAGCAAAGTTGCATGATACAAAACAACACACAAAAATTAGTTGCACTTTAAACAAATAATGAATAATATGAGAAGGAAATTGAAAAAACATTTCCATTTACAATAGTATCAAAAAATACTTAGGAATAAACAAGAAGGCACAAAGCAAAAGACTCTTAAAACTACAAAATGCTGCTTAAAGAATTAAAGACACCAATTAAAAAAAAAGACATTCTGATTTTTAGATTAGAAGACTTAATATTGTTAAGATATCAATACTACCCAGAGCAATCTATACATTCCAAGCAACCCCTACTGAAATTCCCATGACGTTTTCTTCCAGAGATAGAAAAATCCATCTTAATATTTATACAGAATCTCAAGGGACTTCAAATACCCAAAACGCTTTTGAAAAAGAACAAAGTTGGAAGTACCACACTTCCTGATTTCAAAACTTACTACAAAACTACAACGTGTAATCAACACAATATGGTACTGGCATAAATAGACAGACGTATAGACCAATGGAATAGAACAGAGAACCCAGAAGTAATCCTCACATATATGGTCAAATCATTTTCAGCAAGGGTGCCAAGGCTATTAATGGGGAAAGGAAATATTAATTACATTAACAAGATATTCTGGAAAAGGCAAACTATAGGAACAGATCAGATCAGTGGTTTTCAAGGAATGAGGATGGGATTGGGGACTGACTGCAAAGGGACTTGAAAATTTGTGTGATGATGGAAATGTTTCATATCTTGTTTGTGGCAGTGGTTACACAACTGTATACATGTGTCAAAACTCATTGAAATGAACACTGAGACAGGGTAAATTTTACTAACTGTAAATTATATGTCAATGAACCTTATTTTTTAAATGTCCACAAAAGGAGGGGGAAGGGAAGCTCCTGTGGAGAAAGAATTCTCAAAAAATATTAGGAGAAAACCTGGAGCTCTGTGAATTACAAGTGAAATACAGACCCCATGAAACAGAGAAATGATAGTGTGATGTTTAAGAATATAGATCTGAGGTCCAGATTGCAGACATTTAGATGCTGGTACTTCCACTCAAAGTGATGTTACCTTGGGCAAGTTGCTGAACTGCTCTCTGTGAAACAGGGATAATAATAGTAGTGCCTTCTTCGTAGGATTGCTATGAGGATTCAACTAATAAAATACTCAGATCAGTGCCTGACATATGGGAAACACAACGTAAGTGGTTTAAAAAATATTATGAACTAAAATGAATCATTGTCACAAACATATCCATTAATTTACTGAACAAAATTAAGTAATACAAATCAAAGGCAGCCCTAAATATTGGGACATTGTAAAGTAATGGTTTGTTTTGAGAGCAGGAGATGTGTTTAATTTTTTTTCTTTTGACAACCAAATGTTTATAAGGACTGTGATGCATATTTGAGTTACCCAGTGCATTTTGATAATCATTATTACTTACAGATGATGTGGTTTTGATTAAAACAATAAATGGAACTGTGTTTAACCAGTCATTAAGCCAATATTTACTACTCTTTTTTAGGAACTTGGCATAAAGCTATGTTCTGGGGATACAAAGATGGGTGAGGTTCCAACACTGCTTTTCATGTGTTCACAGTCTAGTGGGGAAGAAAGTTAGGTACACAATTAATTACAATACAATATGGAAGTACTGGAGGATAACATGTACACAATGAATTAGAGGTCTGGGGGGTCCTCACTAAGATTAAAACGAGAGAAAAAAGCCATAAGCCAAAGTTTCTGGTTCAAGATGGCGACCGAAGTGAATTCCCTGGTGGTCTAGTGGTCAGGACTCTGTGCTCTCACTGGCCAGGACTCAGGTTCTATCCCTGGTGGGGGAACTAAAATCCCATATGCCGCATCAGCCAAAAAAAAAAAAAAAAAAAAAGATGGCAACCTAACAGGACCCTGAACTTACCTCCTCCCACAGGCACACCACCAAGTCTCCAGCTACATATGGAACAAGTTCCTCAGAGAAAACCTAAAAACTGCCCGAGCCACTCCTAGCATCCAGAGAGAGAGAGAAGGTCCGCATCGGAGCGGGTAAGAGAGGCTGGGACACAGTCTCGCCATAAACCTCCCCACGCCCACCTCCCCCGCCCATGTGTGGAGACCCACAGCTGGTCACTGAGGAGCAAAAGGTTTGAACCCCACATTGGGCCTCCCTCACTTTTAAGACCTGCACCTGAGAGAGATGGGCCCCCAAAACATCTAGCTTTGAAAACCAGCAGGGCTCTGTCCACAAGCCCCACGAGGCTATAGGGACATGGGCTCTTAAAGGGCTCGCCTGCTGGGACTCACCAGCCCCAAGGCCCAGGGCAAAGCGTGGATCCAGGGTGCCCCAACCTGGTGTGGAGGAGGCCCATTTGCTTGTTTGGAGTGTTGGCTGGAGGCAGCCATCCGATCTGACAGGCATTTGGGGGCCTGCTGGCGCTCTCCGGCGGAGCCTGGCGGCCGCCATCTTCACTCTTCTCCTTCCACCGCCTCCAGGGGCCGGGATCCCTGATTGGAGCTTCTATGCACACCTGGTGCCCCATCTTTGCAGCTGCTGCCCGGGGGCTACTTCCTCTATGGCCAGCAGGGCTTGCGTTCCTGGGTCCCATGGGAGTGTGGCAATCTGTGAGATGGTTCTGTGCCGACTGCCACCCAGGGCAGGGCGCAGACAGCGGTCTGAGGCGCCTCCCAGGCTCTCTGCGAGGGCAGCCTCTTTGCTGGCCCTGGAGCTTTGGCCGGAGGGGCAGGCATGTCTAGGGCGCTATGGACGTGGATGTGCTCTCGGGGCAGGTAGGCTAGTGCATGTCGTCTTTGCGCTCTCCCTCTGCCTCACTATAAGCTCGAAGGTGTCTCCCAGACAGGAGCTTGCACACTCATCTGGAGCCCCAATTTTGGGGACTGCTGCCCAGGGGACACCCGGAGATGGTGGCCAGTGGGGCATACGCGTGCAGTCCCATAGGACTATGTATACTTGCCTGCTTTAAAAGCTGCTGCCTGAAGGTCTGGCTTCTTAATCACATGCCACAGTACAGCACATTAGAAAAATCTAAATAAGAAAAATAATATTTCACAATCTCACCAGCAATCCTTGAGTTTTTCATTTATGCCACCCTCTAGTCTCTGTCCAGTTCATTTTCAGAATCTGTATTGACTTTTGTCTTCTTGTATGGTGATTTTAAAATACAATATTTATTTTACAGCAACAACAAAAAAATCTCGTTTGAAGAGCTATGCATAAGCTGTACCAAACACAGCATTTGTTTCTGATATGCATGTCATGAATAAATTTACGAATATCATGGGTTTAAAAAAAAAAGCAGTAAGCCTGAAGTTAAAAGGTTTAGGCTTGCAGGTCACAGGGTGATGGGTCAACTCTGACTTCCTCCTTGAGTGACCTTGAGGAAATAATTTAATTCTTTATGCACAGTTTCCTTATCTTGAAATATGGAACATAATAGTAAGTATACCATAAGGTTCTTGTAAGGATTAAATGAAATAATACATGTGACTTGCTTAGTGAGTAGATAAATCTAAATTTCTATAGATAAATGCCAATTATAGTAGTAGTAGTAGTAGTACTTAGTTCTACTATTTAATACATCATGTCATTACTGTGCCAGATGTCCCTCCTATTTATAAAGTGTTTCACATGTGATTCTTTTTCTTTTACTGCATCCTCAGTAATTATCCAAGTTAGAATGGAAGATTTTATTGACTTCAACTTACAGATAAGAGAAACAAGAAGAAAGTAAATGTCTCAGTCTATGTAAAGATTCACATATTTCTCACCAAAGCCTGTATTCATTTTATTATCTCAGACTGAAAAGATTTTCTTAATTTTTACTATGATGTTGTACTCATAAATTTTCCTTGATACGCTGTGCAATGCTACCTAAAACATAACATGTATTCACACACACACACCACACACACTCATAAAACCCCTGTTTATTTTCAATCTATCACGTAGCCTATGGTTCTTGACAAAAGCTCTTGATTGATTTGAACTTCTTTTAGTCTGGAAAAGTCCACTTTTCCAGTTTTTTACATTTTAATTGGGTGTGTTTCATTACATTAAAAATATTTGTCAGATATCACAAGAGGAAAAATAGCAAAATAACTTTGAACTCTAAACTTGAGACTTTATACTCAATTCCATTGATAAGGACATAAAGATAAAAGAAATATTAATAACAACAAGAATATTCTGTTACTGATCTGTCATGTCTTATTTGCCTTTAAAAACAAAAAGCCTTTTATTTATTCTTTTAAAAAAATATCCATGCTCCTTGACTAATGAGAGAGAGAGAAGTATTGTTCAATGCTACGTCTTAGATACCTGGCAGAGAAAAATATCGGACACACAAAAAAGCAGCAGAGGCAGAGTAGGTGAAATATGGCATGAGATTAAGTTCTTATATCCTGTTTAAATTTTTTAAATTAATTTTTGTCTGCATTGGGTCTTCGTTGCTGCTCGCAGGCTTTCTGTAGTTGAGGTGAGCGGGGACTACTCTTTGTTGCGGTGCGTGGGCTTCTTACTGCAGTGGCTTTTCTTGTTGCGGAGCACAGTCTCTAGGTACGCAGGCTTCAGTTGTTGTGGCATGTGGGCTCTAGAGCGCAGGCTCAGTAGTTGTGGTTCCTGGGCTATAGTTGCTCCACGGCATGTGGGATCTTCCCGGACCAGGGTTTTGAACCCGTGTCTCCTGCATTGGCAGGCGGTTTCTTAACTACCGTGCCGCCAGGGAAGCCCTGTCCTGTTAAAATTTATAAGACACAGGTTTGGAAAAACAAAGCTACTGTTCGTAACAATTCACAGATTTAGTCAATTTAGTTAATTTAATCAAACTGTTTTTTTTCTTTATTGACTTCATGATACAACTACCAGCTCTTAAAGTTGAACTTAGGATTTCAAATTTTGATTCTTGCATAGAAATTTGAGGAAAAAAAAAAAATCCAAGGTAGCATAGAGTAAAAGTCAGCAATATAAAAATAGTAAAATAATTGGTCACTGTGGCAATAATTTTTTGTCACTGAAACAGTGTAGGCAAGGTACACAGTTATTATTATATTTGAAATTCAGATATTCTGCCACTCGGAAAAATATTTGTTGGGAGTGGAAAAATGACTCCATGTGTTGTTAATCAATCATCCAGTTAGCTTCCTGCTGGTAGTTGTGTAGATCCATTACTGTTGTGAATATATCACCTGTGAAATCAGGGCGAAAAGGTAATTAAACACACATTAACCAGACCTAGGGGTTTGAGCATAGCAATCTATTAATCAATATTGATTGAATATTATAATAAGCATCATGAAGGAGATGGGTTTTAGCTCTGTCTTGTAATATGCATAAGGTGGGAAGGGCAAGAAGACAATGGGGTGAGAAAAGGATACAAGAAAAATTTCAGCTAAAGGAAAGATGACATTTCCATAATTTCCTTATTCACCGTAGAAAACTGTATGTCTACTCATTTTTTTTCAGAATCAAAAAACTGAATATACCTGCCTTCTTTTCTCATTCCAGCAAATGTTATAAATATGAAAACATGCTAATATATAATTTTGAAGAGTTACTTTTAAAATGTGAGTTAATCTTAAAATAGCATCAAGGAGTACTCAGTCATACCTTCATTTAATTCAAAATTCCTACCCACATCTCACTTCCCATTTCCACTCCCTTAGTCCATACTTTCCTTTATTCAACCAATATTTCCGTGTATCTATTATGTGCCTGGCACTGTGCTGGGAATATAAGAATGAGTAAAACCTGACAGGAATCCCTGATTTCAGGAAGCTTATAGTATAATAGTGGAGGCAGAAATTAATTAAATGATTCTATTAATAGATGTACAGTAGTCCCCCCTTATTCTCAGGGGATACATTCCAAGAACCCCAGTTGGATGCCTGAAACCTTGGGTAGTTCCAAGCCTTATATATACTATGTTTTTCCTATATATACATACCTACGATAAAGTTTAGTTTATAAATTAGGCACAGTAAGAGAGTAACAATAATAACTAATAATAAAATAGAACAATCCTAACAATATACTGTAATAAAAGTTATGTAAATTCGGTCTCTCTCTCTCAAAATATCTTATTATACTGTACTCACCCTTTGGCTTCCTGGGATGATGTGAGATGATAAACTGTCTATGTGATGAGATGAAGTGAGGTGAATGACTTAGACATTGTCACTTAGCGCTAGGCTACTGTTGACCTTTTGATAATACATCAGAAGAAGGGTCATCTGCTTTGGGTAATCCTTGATCACTGACCCATGACGGTGTCCGTGGTTGGATGTCAGGAGAAGACAGTGTCAATAGTTGGGGATCCCAGGCAGGTCGGAGCAGGATGGTGCAAGATTTCATCACGCTAGTCAAAATGGCCCAGAATTTAAAACTTATGAATTGCTTATTTCTGGAATTTTTCATTTAATATTTTCAGACCAAGGTTGACGGTGAATAACTAAAACTGTGGAAAGAAAAAAACACAGACTGGAGGGACTACTGTAAATCCATATTTGCATTTAGTGCTAGAATAAGATGTGTGTGGTGTTGTCAGAGCATATGAAGGGGGGAATTGACCTAGTTAGGGAAGTTAAGGCTTCTTTGGGGAACTGAAAATTGAATTTCAATCTGAAGGAGGAGAAGAGATTAACTAGAAAGGGAAAAGCGTTACATATGAAAGGCAAACCATATGCAAAAGTTTGTAGTAAGAGGTGTGGGGGAGCCAGGTGTGGGGGACCTGGCTCTGGCCCTAAAGCTGTGCAGAGACAAGATGACTTGAGGTCAGAATAGGGTGGGGTAGGTGTGAACAAGGGCCAAAAACATATTGCCTTCAGGCCAAGTAGTCAGAGGCTTGGGGGCAGTGACCTGAGCATTTGGTCCAGAAACTGAAGTCCTAATCCAAAATCTTAATGCAGAAACCTCGGCCTCTGGTGCCGAATTGAATCTCAGAGACAAGAGTTTTGAGTGAAGTAGAAAAGAATGGCTTTATTGCTTTGTCACGCAAAGGGGGACACTGCAAGCTTGATTTGTTGAGTTTTGCAGCAATGGTTCAAGGGTGGTATTGCTGATAAGATTAGGGTGTGTTCAGGGCCTGTACTCCTCTAATCTGGTCTCAGGTAATCTTCTTGTTGAGATTCTCTGCGTCCTTTAATGTAACCTTAGGTGGTCTTTCTCTGGTATGAAGAATGCTGACATCTTAAAGAGCTTAAAGACTTTGTTATGTGTATCCCTTGAGGTGGAACCAGGACCCTGTCGCAAGGCTGTACTGCTGTTTCTTGGCTGCCCTTCCCTTGTCTTTGCATCCCTTCCCTTCCCTTCCTGGATTAGCAACTGTTCAAATCTGCCCTTTGGAACTCAAGAAAGGTCATGGAGGCTGAAGTCAAGAAACAGGTGGACAGAAAGGTTTCTGTGTCCAGGAGCTCCACAGGTTCCTGCTTGGTTTCAGTCTGCCAAGATCCAAGGCTACAGCAACACAAACCTGCTTTTCCATTCTCCTCAGGGTGGTTGTTCTTCCTGGCAGCAGCAAGATGTCTAGAATATGTCCCAGGAGAGCATCCCTGCCTATTCCTCAAGTATTTCTCCTGAAAAACAGCCTCAGGACGTTGCAATTCTTGATACAGCCTACTGCTAGCATCCTATGACAGGTGTTGGTTTCTTGGATTTTGTTTTTGCTTTAACTTTTTATTCAAATGCTTAGGATACAGATTGACTTTCTTTTGTAAGTGGCTGTTTTACCTTTTCTGAAATAGGAACTTTATGCCCTCTGATAAACCAGAATGAAAACTTTCAGTTCTTGGGAGTTCCTGTACAAAGCTCTGGTCCTCACTGTTAGGAGCCAAGCTCCTCATAGCATTATACTATTTTACTATAGGAACGGTGTTTTCTGTGGGGCAAGAAATTGACTTTGCAATCCCCTCTTTCTCCAGAGACCAAAATAAACCACTTTTACAAAGAGCTGCACTGTGTACAACCCACTGTTTTCTAGCTTTCTACAAAGTGACTAGGGACAGATAGGAAAAACAAATAAATAAGAAAACTAACACGGAAGCCATCATACTTCTCACGTCTCTAGAGAGAAGTATGCGTAACCTTTAGCTAAAGAAATTAAAAGTATGCAAGTTAACTACCTGGCTTGTTCAACGTTAGCTAGGTTTTTTCACTTAGAGCTTAAACTCCTTTCCAAACCAACAATTTTGTATTAATCCTGATATGCCTGCTGATAAATATAATGTATGCTCTTTTCAGACTTATACTGCATTGAGCTTGGGCATTTGGTACCTGGCAGTGAAAGACTATTCTTTCCCAACAGGTAGATCAAGGAAAGCAAGGAGGAGTTTGGTGCTAGGTGAGGTTGATTATTTCTTTCCTGGATTATTGCTGGACATGCTCCAGTTCAGCATAACACTAGTCTCGTTCCAATTCAGTCCTGGCATCTGTATTTTACTAAAGTAAACATGATCCTCTCCCCCCATGGTAAACCCCTTCCAGCACCCCCCATGGAGACAGCTTGCACTCAGGCACAGTGTGGGTCACACCATTGACAAAACACATCCTGCCTTTAAATACCCTCTTGACCCTGGATTGTTCTGCTACCAGCCTGACAATCTAGTCCTCTGCTCGGTAGTGAGGTCCAGCTGCTCGCTGCTCTAAAGCCAAGAAAGAGGCAAGGTTGGTGGAAAGGGAAGTTTGCTTTATTTCGGATGCCAGCAGCTGCGGGGGAGGGCAGACTTCTGTCCCAAGGCTGACTCTGCCACCCTGACAACCAGTGGGCAAGAGCTTTTATAGATGGAGGGAAGGGGCTACATGCAGAAACAGCAGTCAGCTCGACAGTCATCTTGAAATTGGGCATGCAGTGGTCTGACCAGTGTCATCTTGATTGTTTTAAGTACAGTTAATCTTCAGTGCCAGGGTCAGTTTGCTCCCGTTTCTTTGAAGCCAGTTCTCGGAATTGTGGCAGCTTAGGTCATGACTACAGTCTGGTCATCATGTAGTTAACTTCTTCCATCTGGCGGGGGTTTCAGTATCTACCAGACAGCTCACAGGATACGGCTCAGAAGATTATCTCTAGCCCTTGAGGAGGAATTAAAGGTCCTTGACTACACTTATTGAGTAAACTTATTATTATTTAGTCTTGTTAGACTATTTTCCTTTGTTTCTGCATTTTCTCACTTCTCTGATTAAACTTATTCTTTGGCTAAAGTTTTTCCACAGACAAAAGGCAGGTGGAGGACATGGGGGGAAGGACCATAGGGTCCTGCTGCATTTCAAAACTTCACTCTAGTTGAGCCACTGGTAACTCCTACAGCAGAGAATCTTCACCTCTGGGCTTGCACCACTTCCTTTGGCTCCTTTCTCCACAGCTCTGTGTACAATGCATTCCAAGAGACAGTGAGCTCCTCAGAATCCTGGATCCCTTCTCCCTCTTTTGTGTACAAGGATAAGTGTCTGAAAAATCCTGGTACTCAATGAACATTTCTTGCCAAACTAAAGAATCATTTCAGTCTTTCAGGCCTCATTCTGATCACTTAGGAGGAATAATGTTGGCCTGAATTGTTGATTCAAATCAATTAAAAACTGGTTACTTTAAGAAGTATGATTTTTTTCATTACTAATTAATTATTACAATAACTAAATAGTTAATGCTTTTGGTATAAACCCTGATGGAGCGTTTACTTCTCATATCTAATTCCTTTACTTAAATCTGAGATTATGAAATATTTTTATTACCATTAAAATATAACCTTGAACATTTTCTTTAACCTCTCTGTGCCCCAGTTGTTTTTCATTTTTAAAGTGGAGAAAACAGTTTCTACTTCCTAGGGTTCTTATGAAAATTAACTGGTTAATGTTTTCAAAGCTCTTTGAACAGTCTCCAGATAAAGTAATCCCTTTACCAGTATTTGTTAAATGAGTACTAAATAAATGAACAAACAAGTCATTCCTCAACAGAGATTTCTGAGAAAGTAATATGAGCTCTAAAGAGTGTAAGGGTGGGGGCTTCCCTGGTGGCGCTAGTGGTTGAGAGTCCGCCTGCCGATGCAGGGGACACGGGTTCGTGCCCCGGTCCGGGAAGATCCCACATGCCACAGAGCGGCTGGGCCCGTGAGCCATGGCCGCTGAGCCTGTGCGTCCGGAGCCTGTGCTCCGCAATGGGAGAGGCCACAACAGCAAGAGGCCCGCGTACCGCAAAAAAAACCCTTTAAAAAAAAAATAGTGTAAGGGTGAATCCATTCTAAATGTGCTGCTCACGCTTTGATAGATCACTTTCATAACTATCCATATTTATCCAATGTAACTATACAAACCCTACTCCTTCCTCAGCCTTCACAATTCCAGGTACAGGGAGAGAATCCATGTCTTCATATTCTTCTCCTAAATTCATCATACTCTTGGGCTTAGCGGTGAGTTAGGTATTTTCCTTGTTGCTCATTGCCACTTTTGACTGTTGTTTCTTCTCTTTTACTTAAAAAGAGAGTTTTAAAGCTTATGCCATCAAAAAATACTATACTCCCTTCCTCTTAGAGCAGTTATTTACAGGACCCTGATCACTTTTCCTCATCCATCTAATATATTTTATAGATTTATTTATTTTATTATTTAATTTAATGGATTTCTTTATTTTGGCTGCGATGGGTCTTTGTTGCTGCGTGTGGGCTTTTCTCTGGTTGCGGCGAGCAGGGGCTACTCTTCGCTTCAGTGCACGGGCTTATTGTGGTGGCTTCTCTTGTTGCGGAGCACGGGCTCTAGGCACGTGGGCTTCAGTAGTTGTGGTGCACTGGCTTAGTTGCTCTGCAGCATGTGGGATCTTCCTGGACCAGGGCTTGAACCCATGTCCCCTGCATTGGCAGACGGATTCTTAACCACTGTGCCACCAGGGAAGCCCCATCCATGTAATATTTTAACCTCTGGTTTATTGTCACTCTTTCCAGTGCTATTGTAATTCTTTTTTCTTTTTTTTAATATTTATTTATTTATTTGGTTGTGCTGGGTCTTAGTTGCGGCAGTCAGGCTCCTTAGTTGCGGCTCGCAGACTCCTTAGTTGCAGCTCGCGGGCTCCTTACTTGTGGCATGGGAACTCTTAGTTGCGACATGCATGTGAGATCTAGTTCCCTGACCAGAGATGGAACTGAGCCCCCTGCATTGGGAGTGTGGAGTATTAACTACTGTGCCACCAGGGAAGTCCTGCTGTTGTAATTCTTTAAAATTATCCATGCAGATGATTCTCTCAGTAATTCCTTGGCTTCAAAGTTCCTTGACTTTCACTCCTCCATAATACATACAGTCTTTCATCCTACTTTATCCTTTCACTCTTCCACTTTTGACTGAGAGATTGACATTAACAACAACTGTATTTTCTCCAAATTTCAGTTTCCAGCATAGCACCACTTCCTCTAATCACCCACCTCCGACAGCTCTTCTACCCTTCTAACTTACATTCTGTTGATTCTACTACTTTTTCACTCTTTCTCTCTGACTTCATTCCTCAATTTCCTCTTTTACCAGCTTGGATTTCATGGTCTATCATTTATTAAAATAATTCCTTGCCCCCTCTCCATTCATTGTATTCACCTGGCAAAATCTAAACCTCGGTGAAATCAAAGTCATCACCAATCTCATGCCTGCTCTTTGGCAACTGAGCAGATTTGGGGAAAACATTATGACCAATTTTACTTCAAATTCATGATGACTATATTCAACTGGGGAGCCAGTAACCACACTGTATTTTTTAATTCTTCTTATTTTCCTATTCTCCTAGGTAACTACACTGTGTCCTCGTTTCTCAAACCTCCATCTTCTTCCCTTCACTCTCAGTGAGATTATTAGTTGCTGCTTCTAATTTCATTGAGAAAATGTGAATAACCAGGAAATATCTACACACTTCTTCATCATATCTACCTTCCCACCAGCAAGCACATCTTATTCTCTGCCTTTCTTTAATTTGTCTGTGTCACCATAAGGCCAGTTCCTCCACCTGTTCTTTAAATTTCATTCCCTCTCACTTACCAAAACACACCATTTGTTATAGGTTGAATTGTGTTCTTTCCCCAAATTCATATGTTGAAGCCCTAACCTCATTACCTCTTTAAAGAGGTAATTACATTAAAATGAGGTCTTTAGGATGGGTCCTAATCCACTATGACTGTGAAGATACTCAAATGTTTATTTGCAGACCAGTCATTCCCGCTTAACATCAGACTCATGTATATCAAAACGTCTACATGTGGCTGACTAATATGTTTCTCACATTAAACATGTCCAAAACAGAATTCTGTTTTAACCTGCTCTTCTTAGCCTCTCTCCCCTTAGTACATGACAACCCATTCTTCCAGCAAAAACAAAGCAAAACAAAACAGAAATTCTTACTGTTATCCATGAGTCCTCTTAACGTTCTCATACCCTTTATTGGATCCATCAGCAAATCCTGTCAGCTAGACCTCCAGATACCTGCAGGGCTTCCTATCCCACTCTGCTTTATTATCATCTGATTAAACACAATTTTCTCATTTTTCTACCTTCTCTCCCACTCTATTTAACTCTATGAAAACAGGGATTAGAGTCTGTTTTCTTTACTGCTGTATCTCCATGCCTAAAACAGTGCCTGGCACATAATAAATACTCAGTAAACACCTTGAGTAAATAAGCAAATAAGTCTATTAATAAGAATATGATACATTCCCCCATTTTTTGTGATATACTTACATAACCAATAGCTTCTTGGCCTCCCTTTTACTGACAGCACTTCCTCAACAACACTGGTTAAATCTTACTTCCTGCCCTGGTTTCATGATAGACTGGTGTGGAAACTGACTTGAATATTCTGATCCCTGGGCAAACCTAGGATTCTGGGAGAATTAACACTTGAGAGGGCAACAGCTGACCAATAGGGATGGTTGCTGATGCGTAAATGCCCCTGCTTCCATTCCATGAACCATCTAAATCATATTTCACACAGTGCCTCAAACTGTCCACAGCATGAGCAAACCATTTGCCAATGATGGTAACTTATTGGTGATGCAATCTTGTATTCACTCTACTTTCTTCCTGGGGATCTCTTTCTGAAATAAACTGGCTGCACTCAAACCCTTGTCTCAGGTTCTGCTTTCTGGACAGAACCTAGGCTAATACAATTTTTCTGAGTTCCAAAGTATTCCCTGGTATATAACAGGCACTTAATAAACACTTTCAGAATAAATGAATTGTAGAATCCATTTTAAAGGCAAGAACATTTATTACACATTTTTAGATGTCTTATGACATCAAGTTTGTGTTATTTATGTCATCTCCTAATGCTTCACTTATAACTGTATAACAAATACCAGGCACACAATGTCCCAGGAGTCAATAATGTTTTCAATTTTTTTTTTCCAAATTAACTAAGAGGATGATGGGATGTTTAAATCTAAGCTTTAGAATACCTTCCATTTTAATGGAAAAAAGAGATGAATTACAGTATGAAAAATTTCATTAGTGCCTTCTACTAAAACCTACTCCATTGGAAGATTAATGGCATCTTGCATTTTAACTCTAAACCTCAAGAAACTCTTTTAATTTGCACTTTAAAAAAATTGTCTTCCTTCAGAACAATGTTTATAGTCATTGAATTTCTACATGCTACTCAATGGGTAAAATTCAAACCGAACAGTAAAAATGAGAGATAAAGGACTTCATACATCTTGGCAAAAGTAAGGTAAAGGACCACAGTTAGAGTGGCTTGTAGTGATTCTAATTCCACATTTATTTTCTTTTCCCAGTGATAAAAAGTAAAATTATTTCCCAGAGTACTTCTGGCTGGTAGCAGCTGACATGAGGATCACCATTTCCTGGTTCTAGTTTGGTTAAATGAGGCTTATAGTAGAGACCTAGAAATATAGGCACAATGATTAAGTGCACAAAACAGTCAGCAAATGACCCTTCATACAACCCAACGTTTTCTCTAACCCATCTTGTCACACCTGCAACTTCATCAGTTTCTTATGCACATCCTCCTATAAGTTTGTAAGATCTGTGCATGATAAAAGATAACAGATTCAGCTTTCTGGTATGCAAATGAATTTCTGCAATAGTAAGTGTCTTCTTTTGGCTTATTGAGGGCGGAAATGGGAGAGAGAAAAAAGTTACTCTTCTGGATACACAATGATAATGACTGAAGTCTCAGTTCAGATTCCTACCTGAAAATGTTACTGTCATTCTGCTGAATGTTTTACATTTAATTTTTTATTTTGGTGACAGTTCTATGATGAACTCTTCCATTATCTATGAAAGTCTTAGCTGTTACCTTCTCATAGACTGAGTATAAACAGGCAAAATGGGTGGGTACAAACCTGGGCTAAAATTGAAGGTAATTACTAAAGATCCTCAGTGCACAAGTCTTTCTGTAGCCTCCTCTGGGGATTCTCAAAGCCTATTTGAATTGACCAAGACTTAGAAAGTTAATTTTCCATTCTGGGGTTTTTCTAATCCTAGATATCCAGTAAAAGTTTAGGGGGGTTTGTTTGTTTTTATAAGGATTAAGAGAGCAGCAAATGTTAAAATTATATTTATCTTTAACTAAAGTAGTTCTTAAGTCAAGTATGTCTAATGGCGTCCTATTAAAGTATCTTGTCAATCATGAAGATAAAATTAGGTGTTACAAGGGAACCAACCAACTTATATGGTCAGGTGACTTTATTTCATGAATGATTAAGAAGTAGTCTGTTGTAATGAAAAATGAAATAGTACCTTTGAAATATTTAGCAATATTTTATAACACATTGATAAAACAATAAACTGTATTGCACAGCTCTTTTGCTTTCCCATATATCACTTTCCCATATATCAATGGTTTTGAACTGTCCAAAGCTAGGGCAAAAGGATTTATCCCTATCACACAAACTAAAGAATCAAGGCCGTCCTGACCTTTTAATCAGCTTGCTCAAGGCACAGTTTGTAAGTGACTGAGTCTAAGCTTAAGCTCAGGTTAATTTTAAATTTGTAAATAAACCAAACAGAAAAAGAATGAAGGGATAGCTGTTTTCTTAGTGGAAGCCCAGGTTTTGTTTCCCATAAAACATTTAAAATAAAAATAGAACATATTAATAGTCATTATTATAACATTATAACTTTATAATCATGAATAATGACAAAACGTAGCACAAACTGTTAATTAAATGAAAATAATGTAGTTAATAGTAGTTAATAATCCAAGTTAGTAAAAACTATTGTTTTTCCTACCAAATATTTATTACTATTATCATTCTAAATGACCCACTAGAACACTTTAAACTCCTAACTATACGCAGAAGTGTATGTAGCCACTTTAAATTGTGTAGTTGCAACAGTACACACACTTGAGTATAAAAAGAAGTATCCCGTGTATTTAATTTATTTTTTATTATCCTCATGCTTTATATTTTTAATTAATTTTTATTGGAGTATAGTTGATTTACAACGTTGTGTTAGTTTCTGCTGTACAGCAAAGTGAATCAGTTATACATATACATATATCCACTCTCTTTTAGATTCTATTCCCATATAGGTCATTACAGAGTATTGAGTAGAGTCCCCTGTGCTATACAGTAGGTTCTTATTAGTTTTCTATTTTATATATAGTAGTGTATTTATGTCAGTCCCAATCTCCCAATTTATCCCTCCCCCTCCCCTTTCCCCCTTGTCACTTTTTTTAAAATACAACCAAAGTTTTCTTGATATTACTTTTTCAATTAGCATATGAAAATTTTCCATTTTTAATTCAAGATTACAAAGTCACTGCTAGCATTAGGCTCAGTGTATTCAGATTTTAACTCAATCAATACAATATTTTTCTTTCTCCTATCTTCTTCCTCCCTTCTCCCTATGAACAGTGTAAATTTCTAGAAGCTTACCTATCTCTTGCATTGAGCAAAGGGCCATGGCTTTATATGACTTTCTCTAGCCATGCTGCCTTCAGCTTCCTGGTGGCTTGGCTGTCTTGATTTTGGTTATCCTCATGTGTTGGCATCCATTAATAATATCCTCCATTCTTTGATAGCCTCTGCTCTGTCAGTCTACATTTACAATATCATCCAAATTCCTCTTCTAGTTGGCCAGTATTTCTGAGTTCAACTTGAGAATTGAACCAAGGTTACTTTAGCTTGCTATATCCCTCTAAGCTTAGTTAATCTTTTAAAACAAAAAGATCTACCCTCTTGAGAGGCTGACCCTTTCTCAGGTACTGACAAGTACCTAAATTACAGTCATATTCCCTACAATGCTTTGCTTCTTTCGGGTTAGTCAGAATCTTCTCTCTCTTTGGAAAGGAAAATAACTTTTCATTTGTCACATATTACAGAGTTTATGGTTTGTAATCCAGTCCCTCAGTCATATGCTTTCAGTTTTGATCATTAGTCAGAGAGTTTCAGAAAAGATTATTCTCTCACACCTGCAATCAAAAGCCATGGCTCTCAAGATAATTCTCCATTCAAGAGTGTGTCTACCAACCTGTAAGAATACAAAAATTGGCTCTCTCTAAGTTAGAAGGAAGTACAGTGGACCAAAAGATGCTACAAGAGGACAGAGAATGGAGATAAGAGAAGATCCCTCAATTAAAGCCCCTGTATATTATTCCCTTTCATACAGTCTGTTTCTTCTTATTGTTTAGACATTTATTTTACATGTTGATTAGTAGTATAATAACTCTTACATTTCTCTTTAAAGAAATGTTCACTGAACACTTGAAAAGTCCAGATGCTATGCTAGATTTTTTTTGGTTTCAACATGAAGATCACACAGTCTCTGTGTTCAAGATCCTCACAATTTTATTAAAGGCAGCCAGATAACAGATAACTAGAGTGTAATAGATTGAAGGCCATAACAATGAATAGAATAGTATGAATAGAGTGTTCAACTTAGTCTAGAGAATTCCATAAAAGCTTCATGGAATTGGTCATTTGATCATGCTCAAGAGAACTCAATAGGAATTTCAAAGGTGTATCAAGGTAAAGTGAGCGAAATTATTTTAGAGATTATTGGACAAGGTTACTACTGTCTGACTAGAATTTCTGTGTTCCCATAGGACTTTTTGTGCCTTATCAGAGACTCACACATTTTACTTTAGTGTTAGAAATCTCAGAATCAAAAATAAATCAATGAGCAAATTACTCTAGGTTATCCTAAAACACAACTTTTGATACATTGCATTCCTCTGCTAGGATGAACTGATCAACTGTTTGGCTCTGTTTCACAATTAATTGGTTAATTCAGTCAAACTGGCCATCAGATTAATTGACTGGTTAGATCAATTATCAGGTTGAGTGGTAAATAGAAAAGATCAAATTGTATGTTTTATTTTAAAGGCAAAAACTTGTTCTTAAATTTTATGTTTCTTACGGTAGGACTGTTGATATTGGAAAAACATAAAATGTTTACATTTTTACATAGCACTTTCAATTGAGTAGTTATGTAAGTGAGGAAGGTGTCTTTGACTCCACTTTACTGATGGAAAGATTAAGGCACATTGGGATTAAGTAAATTTTGACTGTAGTACTACTAATAAGTGACATATCTAGGAGTTGAACTGAAGGACTACTGACTCCAAATCTAGTATTGCTTTTCTCTAATTAGTGCAAAGGAATGGAATGTTGTGTGGAGAGTTTTAGAGCCACCAATAATTAAAAGATATTCCAATTCATAAAACATTGTTATTTTAAACACGGAAACATTTTCTTGCCTTAATTGTTAGAGTGGGGTAATTCTTCCAGCTTTACAGTTGAGAAACACTTAAGGCAGATAGATGACCTTGCACAATAATATTAGAAATAAGGTACCATCAAAAAATGTGTCATAAATTATTATCATGAAACTTCTCTAAAATTAATTAGAGAAATATAAGATCTCATGTGAGCTTCCCTATAATATTAGTTGGGTGATATAGACTTCTAAGGCCCATATTTTTTCCTATTTAACCAGTTGAACAAGAGTATCAATTAAAGTACCTACAGCATGATTGGTACTTTTGGAGATGAAAAAAGAATGAAAGATGGATTTTCTCTATTAAAAATTATTTCTTCCCTCCCTCCCTCCCTTCCTTCTGTCTTTCCTTCCTTCCTCTCTTCTTTCCACAGGCATTCATTGTATGAATCTAAATAGTAAACCAGGTCTAAAATATGATCTCGCCCCTGACAAAGCTTACAGTCTAGTGATAGAGATAGAATGTCCATTTATTAAAGAATTAGATAATTACATTCTGACCTGTGAGTTTCTAAGTAGAACTGTACAGTCATGTAGAATATGGAATATAACTGATCAGTTTAATTTGTTAATTGAATTTGAGCAGAATTCACAGCTCAAACCTCTCTGGATAAGTGAGAGAATTAAACCTAGTGAGAATTATGATGCACTAGAGATCATAGGTCCTGTCTGGCCATGTTCCTCACCCTCCTGCGTTGCAGAGCATTGCTATGCAGAAATTCAAGCTCAGTACTGTCAAATTACCAACTTTTCTAAGTATCTGAAAATTAAAGTTATTGTGTGAAATATCTCAATTTTTAAAGATGACAAATCAGACTTTTGGAAAAGATCAAGATTATTAAAATAGAATAATCATGGCCTCGGTTTGCAAACTATTTTTTTAAATTTACCTAAGTTTAGGAATTATAACATGTGATAACATTTTTTAACCAGACCACTTACAAATTTGATGATAATTGAACTTGTTTTTGGACCTAGGAAAAGTGCTAAACTATAAATTGAGAAGGAAAACAATAAAAAGAAGAGAAGAGGGGAGGAGAGGAAAAGAAGGATTTGAGAAGGGAAGGGAAGAAAAAGATAAGGGAGGGGAGGGGAGGAAAAAAATCCCTTTGTTCAGAGTCTGTGTGGTGGCTACATTTTCACCCTCAAATTTGTTAAAAGGGGAAAAAAGTTTGGGTTAATTTTTTAAGGAGTCAATTAAAGAAATACTCCCAACTTGCATTTTCTTATGAGTGGTTAACAGATGTTTCCCCAAGTTTGTGAGTTTACTTAAGTGTCAGAGGCTGGACGTTTGTATATAAAATCTCTCTTTAGTCAAAAAGAAGCAAATTAGAGGAACCTCTTACCAGTGTAAATATTTCAGACTGTAATAAGCTCCATAATGCCACGGCATAAAAATGCTTGGCCAGAACACATTAACTTGTTCTCTCTAATTTCAGTAACAGTAGAATTTTCTCTTTTGAGTTTGAAATAACAAATCACACTTAGCACAGAAGTTCTCTAAATGGAGGAATCTTTTTAAACTCTGCCTCTTTTGCATGTGAACTTCATTCCTAAGTAGTTAAAAGACAAACTATTAACTTTGTCTTTCACTTCCTTTGAGTCATGACTTGACTTTCAAAACATTTTGGTCAAGCAGACTCAAAGTCTCCTCACAGAAGAAACATTGAGGAATAATGTACTTCTCTCGCTTTTCAATTCCCCTTCAGGGCAGGGCACATCCGACTGACCCTGGCTTTTGACAAACCTTAGCTGAACAAAATGTAACAAGCTTGTCTGTTTTGAGCAGAATTTTCTATTCTGACAGATACAGCTCAGGAGCATTTGATGTCTGCTTGCTGGTCATAGATAATGGTGCATCTTGGGACCATTGTCATTCCTGTCAATAAGAAGGCCTGGGGGGACATGCAACAAAGCTACCTTTTGATTCACCGTTTTTCCTTCCTTCCCAAGACATTTGTAAGCTTGTGGTCAGCTAGGTCATTTTATTTTATCCTGATGTGCCTTGATAATAGCATGATGTCTACAAAAAATTTGACAGGCCATCGATGTCTGTTTCTCTGACTCCTATGTTATTTTTCAGTCCTTCTCAATGTCAAACATACTTCGAAAGCTTCTGATTATGTTGGTTGGGGTGTATTTGACAAGACATCTATTCTTTGATAAAATTAAACTCGTGGGGGTTGATCTTGGAATTTAAGGTAATTTCTTGAGCAACACAAGAGACTCTGTCATTCTACTGCTGGCACTCGAGATGTATGAAAAATTGTGAATTCTTTTTAATTCAGATAAGCAATGTTTTTTAGTATAAGTTTGGAAGACTAGAACAAGAGGAAACTGGTAAGTGAAAAAGGACAAATTAGGACTGTGTCACATTAAAGTGGGACCTACTCTCCCATTTATTGAATTAATAAATTCTGTTACAATTATGGATAATATGCAGGTTGTTTATATATGAAAAGAGGAGTTTACATATAGGTCAGTCTTAGTGAAGAGACTGGTCATTGTTTTCTATTCTTGAAAACCAGTTGGAAGTATATGTTAAGAAATATGTGTGTGTGTGTGTATGTGTGCACACATATATGTATATATTGTGTAAACATATTTATACACACATACGTATATATATAAACACAAGAAATACATATACATACATACCCATATGCAAATACACATGTTATGGAGCATGTATTATGAAATAAAGAAAAATATCATTGCATATAATATGAATATCAAAGGGAATATACAAGTCATGATGGCATGTTTTCAAAGATAATATTGTATCATAGGGTTTTAGAAGGGTTTTCACACCTTGTTTCTGGTCAGATTCTCTGGGTCTCATTCTCCTCACTTTATAGATAAGTAAACAAATGCTTGGAAAACTTTGTGAGTTTTCCCACTGACACTTAGAAATGGACAGGCTGAGAAATAAAACCAAGTACTCTGCATCAACTCCAAGGTTCTTTGCATCACAACACAATAATGTGTGCAAAGTTCTTGGCACATACTAAGAGCTCAATAAATGTCAGCTAGCATTGTCAGAATTATTTGGTAGATATTGAGAAATTCCTGTAGCTTACTGAATGATTTCATATCTCCTATTGGGAAAGAGGAAATGTTTTCCCTAAATATAATGAGAAAAATTATTCATTCATATACAGAAAAAAACAGTTTTTAGCACAATTGCATCCTGGTACTCTAGCACAATAGTTAACTTTAAAAAATCAAATCTAAATAAGTATTAAGTTGGAAGTAACTATTTGCTTAGCTTTCTGATGGAGGAACAATTTATTATTGATAAAAAATTAAAATGCTAGCTGATTCTTCATCTTTATATGGTATCATGGCCTTTGAATAATAACCAGAAAATTATTCTTGGAGGTTAAGTATATATTTTAAATTAGCATCAAAAGGAATGTTATGTATCTCTTTTCCCATTAGGAGACACTTTTTGTCTAATTCCTTATTCTAGTGAATTTCTCAAATCATCATGTTCTACAGAAGGGTCCCCTTGTGCCTTTGGCTGAGTATTGATCTATAACTGTGAGAAGAATCCACAGGAAAAGAACCACTAGAATGGAGTAGACATACTCTGGTCAAGGAATGGGTCATAATCTCACAAACCATCATGGCAAAAATCTTGTAATAAATGAGACAAATAGAGTCCTCAGAATGTCACTTTGGTGGTGGGGCAAAATTAACCATGGACAAAAGGCTTTTCTGTGTCTGCCCTAAAAACTTAAAATGAAGTTTCAAAAGGATCTAGCTTACTCCAAGAACTTAACTTGGTGACTAATTCCTCCCAATTACTTCCAAGGACTGTATAGGGATCTGCAACCTGAGAAGACTTTCCCATGTGGAACCCCCTTCGCAGCCCTTAGGTATGACTTTCTCCCACTCTGCTAAGTCATTTGTTATTTTCCATGTTCTCTGGCATGAGATAGTATTGGTTGAATAGTTAAAGATGTCTCCTATCTTTGACAAAGTCAAGTTTTTATTTCTCTTTCTTGTTCTTCTTGTAGTTTTAGGATGAGTTTTGAAAAAGGAAAGGGAATAAAAAGGCATTTCTCACATATTGAGATGTATTTTTACTCCTGATCCTACTTTGTCTCTGCATTCCACACTATGATTCAGTTTAGAGTTAGATATTTTTACTTGTATAGTGAAGATGATATCAGGGTATTTTTACAGTCTTTGGAGCTAAGATGCTCTAGATTTCTTCAAATCATCACTTATTCTATTTCAAGTTTTTCTTCAAAATAATCACTATAATAGTCAGGGCTTATTAAGCATTTATAGTTTTCCAGGCAATGGTCTGTGGACTTAACAAACATTGACTCTTCTGTTATTTGGAGGTGAATAATATTATCCCAATTTAACTGACAACATTAGAGAAAACTGAGACAAAGAAATCATTAGTAACTTGCCCAAGGTAATACAGTTTGTAAATAATGGCACTATAATTTGAAACCAGGTAGTTTGACTACACATCTTTTAAATACTATTCTATGTAATATAGTGGAAATGGGAAGTAGGATTCAATTTACCTACGTGTGTGTGCATGCACAGAATTCAATTTTCAATGTATTTTCTCTTTTTTCCTTTCTGACATTCCCCACAGAAATAAATATAAGAATTTACAGGAAACTTTGGGAAAAAAATAAACACACAATATTAGAGTAAATTATATTCATTTACCATACATGCTAATCTTGTCTTTTTAGAGTGTAAGAATCTATTATGAGGATCTCGAACTCTAGTGGAACACTGAGGAGAGAGGCTACTGTACAGCAGATAAATTTGCTGATGACAGGGGGACAACCTGCCAGTTCCCCAGATAATCTAGTTATCTTGGTTGATTAGACTAGAATATGGTCCTGATGTTTCCAGCAGAGGCTTCTTCCTTTCTTTCCTTCTGTAAAGCTTGATTGAGCTTCCAGCAAATGCTGGGAATAAATTAATAAAATAGGCCCAATCTCTGGCCTTATGAAGCTGTGTGGTGAGAGGTTAGATAACCAAGCAACATAAACTTGATTGTATAATTACTGAAGTGGTATATCCTACAAAGGAAAAGTAGAGGTACGATGGGAATGTAAAATATGTTAGCTAACCCAGTCTTTTTTTTTTCTATTATTGAAATATAGTTGACTTATGATATTAGATTAGTTTTAGGAATACAACATAGTGACTCAATTGTTTTATACATTAGGCACTGTACAAAGTTATTACAATATTATTGATAACATTATCTGGCTGCACATTACATCCCTGTGACTTATTTGTTTTATAACTGTCATTTGTACCTCTTAATCCCTTTCACCTATTTTGCCCATTCTCTCATACCCCTCCTCTGGCAACCACTAGTGTGTTCTCTGTATCAGTTTTGTTATTTTTTTTTCCTGTGTTTTGTTTTTTTAGATGCTGTATATGAGTGAAAACACACACTATTTTGTCTTTCTCTGTCTGACTTATTTCACTTTGCATAATACCCTCTAGGTCCATCTACATTGTTGCAAATGGCAAGATTTCATTCTTTTTTATGGCTGAGTAGTATTCTATTGTGTGTGTATATATATCACATTTTCTTTATCCATTTGTCTATTGATGGGCACTTCCATATCTTGGCTATTGTAAATTATGCAGCAATAAACATTGGGGTGCATGTAACTTTTCAAATTAGTGGGTTTTTTTCCTTTGGGTAAACACTCAGACATGGAATTGTTGGATCGTATGGTAGTTTTATTTTAAATTTTTCGAGAAAACTCCACACTGTTCTCCATAGTGGCTGTACCAATTAAAATTCCCACCAACAGTGCATGAGCATTCCCTTTTCTCCTCATTCTCACCAACACTTGTTATTTCTTTTCTTTTGTATGAGAGCCAGTCTGACAGGTGTGAGGTGCTATCTCATTGTCGTTTTGATTTGCATTTCTCTCGTGATTAGTAATTTTGAGCATCTTTTCATGAAGGCTTGAGAAAGTAACAGTTAAACCGAAAAATAAAGGATGAGAAGAAAACTCTCCTTTTGTGGATTTGTGAGAAATTTCTGGATTCATAGACTGTAAGTCAAGTAAAACTTCTAAAAGAGGCTTTATGTCCTTTAACACAGAGTTTCAGGGGAAAATTTTCAAATGAATTAGCACTACAGTGTAATTTATGAAAGCTTTTATACACTTTAGAAAAGTGACTTAACCTCTCTGAGATTCAGTTGTTTCGTCTGTAATTGGTTTTAATAAAATTTCCCTCTCATGTTTCTTGAGAGGATGAAATAAGATACCTTTCACAGAGAACAGGACAGTGCCAAGCACATAGCAGGAATGTATAATTGTTTAATTCTTACCCAATTTAAAAAATCAATCATTCTCTTAGCTAACATAAGGACTTGTCATCTCAGTCCACAGTCATGCAAATAAACTATTATATTCACCCAAACTACCAGAACAGCAGCCCTGTTACACAGTAAGTCCCCATTTTGCCAGTAGCGCTGGTCCTATTTCTTTATGAGCAACTTGTTCACTTTGTGCTATCAGGGTTGTTATTTTCACTCCTCTTTAAAGTGAAGAAGACAGTGGAAAACTTAGGAAGGAATAATAAGTTGTTGAAATAACGAGGATCAGGTTGCCCTGTATATTTCTAAGCTTACTCACATCTTCTATCCAGGACACACTCTATGCTTATCTCCTTTATTTCCTAGTTCTTTCTTCCACGTACTTCTTGTGACCCTCCACCACGTTTACCTCCGCTCTCACTATGAACCCTATGTGCCAGTGCTTTACAATGTTTGTGTTTGTCTTTTGCAAGGTAATAGTTATCTAACGATGAATCCAAGTCGTTAGGTTAATATGAGTATAGTGAAAGTTAGGTCAACTAGATCTTTTACCAGTAGACGTCTGCTTACTTTGTTCCTGTAAAATATTGCCAGAGTCTTAGTTCAATAAAAATGGAATGATTTTACCTATATATTGGTATTGGTATCTGTTTCCTCATCTATTAATACATATAGTCTTTTATTGCTAATATTTTCAATTTTATGTTAGGCTCATCCATGTTATCTTTGGATATCCCTGGCATATAAAGATGATTAAGCAAAAAGAAGTGTAAAAGATCACATATTTGTTCAAAATTGCATAGGAAACCATCTCAATGCCCAAGTTAGACTAGGGGTTTGGGAAATATCTATAACTCTTTTCTTATATCACTCAACTGCTTGGTGTTACCTCTGATGCTGGTTCTCATTAATTCTTACTGATTATTTGAAAGCACTTCTGTCTACAACCTTGTCTAAACTTTATTCTCTAACATCATCTCTTAGGGCTTTTTCTTATATACAGTAGGCTAAGGTTTCTCAATAATTTAGCATATGCAAACAATTTTATGGATGTTTGGCCAAAAAAAAAAAAAAGGGCGCCAATTTATCCAAATTAAAAAAAGTTATCATGATGTAAATTTATCAAAATAAAGCATGATGTTATATCATGGTATTATTACAAATAGTATTCATTATTAAATAGGAGAGCAAGATTACTTGGTTTTTGGTCTTTCACAAAGGTCTCACATCTGGCCTGTTGATAGCTTGGGCCATTTGTCAGTGTCCACATCCAGTTAGCTTCTCTTATAACTCTGTATTTTTTTTTCAGCAAGGCAACTTTAACTCATGATTATAACTCTTTGGTAACTAATCAATTAATATATGTATTGAATATCTAGTATTTGCTTACAGTCTAGATACTTAAATACATTAAGTCCATAGGATATAGCAGACAAAATTTCTGGCCCTTGAAAAACGTGTAAGTTAAAGAGGAAAGACAGACAGTAAATTATATATGTAATGAATAAGTAGATTATTGAGTCCATTAGAAAGTGATGTGTTATAAAATAGTAGAACAGAGTAAGAGAGATAACAAATGCTCTGTGAAGCATGTAGAGACAGAACTTTCAAGTCAGTCCTCATTGAGAAGGTGAGATACGAGCAAAGCCATGAAGGTGGTGAGAGATTAGACAAGTGGATATCTCTGGAGTAAGAGTGTCCCAGGCACAGGGAACTGCTGAGTAAAGGCTTTGGACTTGGCAAGTCCAAAAAGCAGTGAGGCTGGATTAAAGTGATAATGGGGAAAAATAATAGGACAATAGACATTTTGATGAAGAATGGAGTTCTCACAAAAGACTACTTTCAATGCAGTAATAAATACTAAATCAAGAAGCATATCATTTTCATTTTCAAGAAATACAACACAATGATAAAAATCACAATTAACATGTAATTGTCATGAAAATGCCTATATTGAGAGAGCGTGTAATCTTCTAACTACATTTTTGTCAAGTTGAACTAGACAGTACATAGTATATGGACAACATTTTTTTTTTTTTTTTTTTTTTGCGGTATGCAGGCCTCTCACTGTTGTGGCCTCTCCCGTTGTGGAGCACAGGCTCCATATGCGCAGGCTCAGCAGCCATGGCTTACAGGCCACACTGCTCCACGGCATGTGGGATCTTCCCGGACCGGGGCACGAACCCGTGTCCCCTGCATCAGCAGGTGGACTCTTAACCACTGCACCATCAGGGAAGCCCTTTGGACAACTTTTGAGAGCAGTAAAGACTATAAGAAGACAAAAAGAATGAACTCAATATGCTATTTAGTTCCATTTAGTACTAAACTACATTTCTTCATATTCTGTTACCTCATTTTTATAATATGTAACTAATTTATTTTTTCAGTGGGTGAAGGGTATCATTAGGTGATGGTAAAGATTAAAAAAAGAAAAGTGGGGCTTCCCTGGTGGCTCAGTGGTTGAGAGTCCGCCTGCCGATGCAGGAGACACGGGTTCGTGCCCCGGTCCGGGAAGATCCCACATGCCGCAGAGTGGCTGGGCCCGTGAGCCATGGCTGCTGAGCCTGTGCGTCCGGAGCCTGTGCTCCGCAACCGGAGAGGCCACAACAGTGAGAGGCCTGCGTACAGCAGAAAAAAAAAAAAGAGTAGTCCCCGCTTGTTACAACTAGTGAAAGCCCGCGTGCAGCAATGAAGACCCAATGCAGCCAAAAAAATAAATAAAATAAAAAATAAATTAATTAAAAAAAAAAAATTTTAAAAAAAAAAAAGAAAAGTGATTGTCATTTGTACCATAGAGTCCTAAGTAATACTGAGAGCTCATTCTCAAGCTAAAAACACTCACCTGATGTCCAGAAAATGATAACTTCACGCTATTCAAGATGTGCATTACATCTTTTTGAGCTTCTTGAAATCAATCATAGCAAGTATTTTTTTCTGCCTTGAAAGCAAGTATTTTCAGTGCCTTGAAAGGCCACATTTTTGTCTCATCCCTGATGCACAACTTACCCCTCAAAATAGCATACTTCAGGGTGAAAAATAAAGATACATCCTGCCCAAAGAAGTACACATATTGTACATAATTGTGCAATTGTGTAGAATAACAAGGTTGTACATAGTCTCAGTTTTCAAAATTCTATTCTACATGGAATTAAGATTTTCAGATACATTGTTGAATGCACATTGATCTCTGCAAATAAAATGATGTAGGAATCATCATTCAGGTGTAAACCCTTTTATTGAGTTTCCCTTTCTTGTCAAACATGTACTTCAGTGGTCCATGAGTTCTAATCCCAATGCATTTTGAAATCCATGTGACAGCTAGGAAAATTGCCTTATTCTAAATAAAATATTCCTTTTTCTGTAGCATGATTTTTTTAGTGATGATCAAAACAAAAACCTTCTTCCTGAGGCTTACATGTCACCAGTACATTTTCAAGCACTGAGCCTCAGTGGTTCCCTCCAGCTGTAAAGCAAGGTGTCGGTACATAGCCATGACAGTAATTGTTCCTTTATACTACATTCTGTTGAAATGATACATTACTTACCCAAAGGGGCATGTGACAGAGAAAATTTTCCAATGTTTCATTCTTTTTCCTCTCCTAGAATAACTTTGTCTTTAATCGTTTGCTAGTTTCTGAGAGGTCACTGTGCTCTGTTAAAAAAAAAAAAAAAATTGTGAAAGCATGGAAGGCATCCTGCCCATGTTTCATAGCAGACAAGGCAGTGAGTATTAGAGACTGGTGGGTTGATGGCCCAGTAAAATCTTATTTTTCCAATATACGTCACTGCAATTCGTACTTTTAGTCTTCCATTGTGGGTTCTTGAGAAATTCCTCAGACTTTCAGAGTTACTTGTTCTAGTACCTGATAGGTTTCCATTGTTTTCTGACACCAGTGTCCTATTCATGGTATGTTTTCTCATATTTACTACTTATTCCCACTTTTAGGTATCATTTCCCCCTTTTGAATCATTGATCCATTTTCCTTAATTGGTGATGCAAAATAGAACAATAATAACAAAAAGCAAAATTTAATAAATCTAACAATAATATAGATAAGACATGAAAACACCTCAGTTGAAAGAAACTGAACCCTATTCACTAAATATTGATTGAAAGCATAATCTTTGCCCATGATGGCCATTAAAATATAAATATTAAGAACTAAGGAAATTTCTGCAGAAAACTTATTTGTGCCATTGTATGCATTAACCTGCATTTTTAAATTGCCAAGAAAATTTAGCATCACTTAAGAGGCCACTGGGAATTACCATAGTCAATATTACAAATTTTGAGAAGAACATTCTATGCTTTTGTTGAACTAGACCTTTCTGTGTTACTGAATAATAGCATATATATATATATGTATGTGTGTATATATATATATATACACACACACACACACACATAGCTGATATTGTGGTCTCAATTTGAAATGCCTCTCTTCCTCCCCTCTTCTTTCCCTTTTCTGATAACTAGAATTCATCCTAATCTTCAAGGCTCAGTTCAAATGCCATTTTCCCCATGATTCTTCTATATCTTACTTGTTTCTTCCAAGCAAGAACAAAACCTTTCCCTGTACATATAGCAAATAGTTGGCTTTTCTCTTACAGCACTCACCATATTTTGTACTGCTTTCTTTCAATCACCTTTAGGGTAAGAAAATCAGTTTTTCAGCCTTATAGTTAATTACTTGTAGAGCAAGGACCAGACCTCAGATTTGTTAGCTCTCAGTGCAGTGGTCTATCTACTACACAAAGCTGCCTTTACATCTCTGTCAAATGGATGTTCTATTTCTATGATTTTTATTTCTTATTGTTTTATTTATATTTTTATGATTTTTCTGTTCCAGGATCCCCTCAGATTGTATTTTACTGGCAGAAGAGATAGTATTTATTATTGTATTTTGTGAAAACCTCAACAATACTCAGCAATAAAGTATGTCTAAACAATGATAAAGAAAAAAGAAGATGAAGAGCGAAGCAGAGGAAGGAAAAGAAGGAGGGAGAAGAGAAGGGGTAACAACCATAGAGCAAATATTAATGCCATCTCTTACAAAGAAAGCACATTTCAAGAATAAACAGGGGTTCTCTACTCCTACCTTTGACTTAGAAGCAGGGAGGGGGGAATTAACAAATCCATAGAGCAAGTAGTGTTTGTCAACAACTGGGAACCATCATTGGGTGGATTTAGCTTCCTAATCACATTAGTGGGAATGACGGGAAAATATTTGGCAGGGAGAGTAATGTTAGTAAATAGTTCTCAAGTGACTGAGACAAATGGTTGCTTTCAATCACGATCTTCTGAACATCACTCAAGACAGCATCTTGTAGAACAGTAGCTTGTATTCCTTATACTGTGCTTTTATTATTCTCTCTCAAATTCCAGTTGTCTGTTTTCCTGTTTATTCCAAATATGAATTCAGAATTTGTTCCCTTCACAACTGTGATTGCATTTGCTCTGTTTAGGTTTATTTTCTTCACTTGTAAGTCTCCATTACATTTTAAGCTCTTCAATGGAAGTTTCTAATTCGTCTCAAAGTGGCCAGAGGGCAAGGCAGTTACTTGATTCTTCACACGTGGCACTATTAACCCCAAAGAGCTGGCTGAAAACCCAGCACTATTTCATGTGTTTTGAACAATGCAAAACTTTGGGGGACTACCATCTTTGTAAATTATATGTACTCTGGAGTTTACTTTGAACGGACACTGTTTATCTTCTGCATTTGCAGAAATAAACAGAAAAAACTTTAAATACTAACAATTGCATTTGATTTTTGATATTCCTTGGCAACTAATCACAACTCCTCTGAAAGACTCTACCCATGACATGTAAATATTTGACAAGAAGCTAAAATATAACTATCTGAGCCTCTTATGAATTTAATGATTCCTGCATAGAGAGCCAGAAAGCAGACTGAGAATAAAATATCAATGCAGAAAAAGGGGAATGGATAATGAGGTTCACCAACCAATATGTTGGCACTCTTAATGGCCTTCTGTGTGTGCTGCTAATGGGAAAATTCTGTATTGATGGTTCCTGTTTATGTTATGCACTATAAAGTTTGGAAAAACACAAGTTTTATTCAGGCTATACAGCCAAAAGCTGTCACACAAATAACCTTCCAGATCTCTGTTACTTTTCTTCTATAAGACATGTCTACCTTTGGTTTTATAGTGCTAAATTAGTCTTAAGATCAATGTAGAGGACTTTTATAGAATCAAAGGAAGTTGCATTAGAAAGGGCTTAAAAAGCCTTTTTTAAAAGGCTTTTTTTTGTATTTATTTTTTTTTGTATTTATTTATTTATTGCTTTTTTGTATTTATTTATTTATTGCTGCGTTGGGTCTTCGTTGCTGTGCATGGGCTTTCTCTAGTTGCGGTGAGTGGGGACTACTCTTTGTTGTGGTGTGCAGGCTTCTCATTGTGGTGGATCCTCTTGTTGCAGAGCATGGGCTCTAGGTGAGGGGGCTTCAGTAGTTGCATCATGTGGGTTCAGTAGTTGCGGCATGCGGGCTTCAGTAGTTGTGGCGTACGGACTCAATAGTTGTCACTCGAGGGCTCTAGAGCACAGGCTCAGTAGTTGTGGTGCATGGGTCTAGTTGCTCCACGGCATGTGGGATCTTCCCAAACCAGGAATCAAACCCATGTCCCCTGCATTGGCAGGCGGACTCTCAACCACTGCTCCACCAGGGAAGTCCCCAAAAAGCTTCTTATAAAAGTGAAAATTGCAGACTAAGACCTCCCAAGCTAAATCCAAATCAAGTGTGTGTTGTTCAGCTAACAGACTGACAGACTGTTTTAAAAAAAAAAAAGAATTTCCACACCTTTAGTTACCAAAACCCCCATGCCCTTTTGTCATGCATTCACTTGAACCACTTAGAAACATTATCTGCCTGTCTTTCTTATTTATGAGGAGGGAAACTGAGACTTAAGAGTAGATAATTAGCACGCCCCAAACCATATAGCTAGTTAGCAGTAGAACTGGGCTTATAACTTAAAATTCTTGGTTCTCAGCTCAGAGGTTTTTCTGTTCTAAAAGTTTAACTGTGATAAAAGTATTATGTAGTATAGCATTATTACATGAATTGGATTTCTTTCTCAAAATATTGGAGCTCTCAGAATATGTATTCATGCATATTGGTGGAGGGTTCTCAGAGAACGGAGAAGCTCAAGTCCCAGAGTACACACCATGATGCAGCTTGTCTCTCAAGTCAAAGGGATTAATAAGACATGACTACACCTTCTAGCGATAGCTTTCTTACTGCTAGAAATGCCGGTGAACCACATAGAGGGTGAACACTTCCAGCTATATCCACCCAGCAATTATCTGGAGAAATATGCAAGATACCAGTATAGACACCGGTAATGTATAAATGTGTTTACTTTTTTGATGGGAGGAACTAGGAGGTGAATTTACTAGCACTCCAAGAAAACCTAGGGATATAAAAGGAATACAGTCTGTCATTTCCTCAATGTGATGGACAACCTAAATGATAAAGTGACTCAAGATTCATTTCAGAGAAACATAATTGGTGAGCACCAAAAGTTTCTTTGCCACATTGGTTTGGATTTGGTGCTTTAGACTGACAAAATCAAATTTTAAAAGGCTGCTTCCTTTAGCATAACATGTAGTTAACCAAAGAAGTCCCTTACATGCCGCGGAGCGGCTGGGCCCGTGAACCATGGCCGCTGAGCCTGCGCGTCCAGAGCCTGTGCTCCGCAACGGGAGAGGCCACAACAGTGAGAGGCCCGCGTACAGCAAAAAAAAAAAAAAAAAAAATTCCTCCTTTGGCTTTCAGTCTCACTGGACTTTTTTGGCATCAAGAAGTGTTTAAAAGCAGAAAATTGAAAATGAAAGACAAGATGCTTAGTAATCTGCTCTATGTGCCAGGCTGACGGTGGACTGTTAAGGCCAAATGTTTCCCTGCAGATGATTCCTTGACAAGAGGAGCCAGCACAGACACAGAAGAACCCAAACTTTAAAATCTCTAGACCCAAAATATTTCAGAAGTGAAAATGAGAATTTATATTTCTGGGTGTCTTTTTCTTCCCCGTATCATCACCAATTAATGTTTATTTCCCTCCTTTCCTAGAAGTGTATGCCAATGTTTGCTTAATGGTGTGTATATGCTTTTATAATAAGTGTATTATCACTTTGTATAATTATTATGTGTGATTAATCCTGTATGTTCTGGAAAGCTGTTCGGTTTTATTTAACCAGAGGGAACGTCTTTGAGTCTTTGTGTTATTCACGTATAATACATGTTGACAAGAACTCCTGTGAATGGAGCAGAGTATGAAAAGTTTGTATTTAAAAGTGTGCTGAAGTAGCTGGAAAGATGGCATTATTTCCCCCTTTTATGACCATCCCTGCGGTAACTGGTAAGTACAGAAGAACTTTCCATGTGACACAAAAAATATTTAGGAAATCAGAATAACAAGAATATTTTCTTTTACAACAGGTTAAATTGCAAAACATAATGTTGCTTCTGATAGTGAAATATGGATGAGAGTGTTATCAAAAGTATTTATGACATAACTCGGTGCATGGATACCAGTCTTAGGACTATACTATTAGATAGACAGATACAGGTAAATAGATAGATGATAGAGATAGGTAGATAGATAGAAAGATAGATAGATAGATGATAGATAGATAGATATAGATAGATAGATAAATAATAGTTGTAAAGATACATAAGACAAAGTGACAAAGAGGGAGAGAAAACTATTTTGATGAAAGAGGAATTCCCCTCTCAGATTTTCAGCTTTTGACTTGCAAAGTTGTCTTAGTAAGCATTTGGACTTGACAATGACAAATGCCACTTGTCGGATTTCTGTCCAAAATTAGATGGACAAAGGGGCCAAGCAGATGGAGACCAGAATATCAGCTTTTGTCCTGACCAAAGTGGAAGTTTGTACCTTATGAATCATACAGTCATAGGCTATGCTGTAAAGCTGAGACCTCACTGCATGAGGACCAAATCTTTGTCTTCAGTTTATGGGATGGCAAGGAATGAACAAGAGTACACATCTGAGATGCAAAGTGAGAAAGGAAGCACAGAGCTTAATCTCCATGTACCCAGTTTCTTACCTCAAGTGGACCAATCAGATGACTCACTGCTTCTCCAGTAGGAAATAATGACTTGAAATTCTCTTTCAGAATCACTTTCCAGTCTCGGACTTGAAGGCCATTCTTCCTCAGTCTTCTTTCTTACACTTGAAGTCATCATTGCACAGTGTCCTTAATCTTGTTTAAACTTTATTTTATCAATTTATTTTTCACACTGGCATCTTCCACTTTTTAAATTTATTTCGAGTCCACTATTTCACTTTAATAAATTTCCAAATTCTTCTAGTCATTCCAGCTGTTTAGAATAGAATTTTAAAAAACATTTTATTTAAATCCTTCTCTAAAAAGTTTTTTTTGGTTCAATAGCAATAACATCAAATTTAATAAATGTAATCAGAACATACATAGCATAGGAAAGAAATTACAAAACCATACACACTGTTTATGAAGTGTACATTTGGGAATGAAATTGGGGATTACAATTTCACAACATGTAGTCTCCCCTCGTAACAAAAGAAAACTCTCAGGAATAAAATAGTGATCCCATATTAGATGCTAATAGGTACACTAAATGAACACTGCTCCACCAATATTGAAAGTTTTTAATGAGACAAATGAGTTCACTTCTCATTTAGTTTCTCTAAAACAGGTCGGATTAATGGCAGTGCTACTCACAGGGCATAACCATAGCTAAATTGTTTCTATGTTTTGTTTTAATAGTACCCAGTAGAGAAACCAGTCTTACTAAGCTTCCCTTCCCAGAAGCTCTGTTCTGGGAAGAAATTTTAAAGCAATTTCAGCAAACTAAGGATATTTATTTTTCATGTGTATTAAAAAGGAAGCAAGTTATGTTGTGTGCTCAAAAAGTGTTTTCAATCCAACATTAGTAGCAATTCTAATGTTGTAGAGTTATGGTTTAGTTTATATTATTGTTTAATGAAATAAGTGGATTCTGGATCCATGAATCTCCTATGAACAGATCTTCCCCGGATTAAAAAAAATTAAGATAGCCTACAAAATTTATACGGTGTTCCATGATAAATTTGGCAGATATAGATATAATAACAGTGTCGCCATTTACCTCTTTAAAATCAGTTAAATTTTGGAACATGTCATTACAGTTTGTTGAAAGCCTCCAACTTCTCACTTTTGCTTTTGTTCTTTTACTTTTTCTACCATTGAAAAAATGTTGCATTTCGTTTTTGCATAAGCAATAGGGTTATTAAAAATGACAAATATATCAGACAAATAAACAGATACGGCTGCTTTGTTCACATCTGGTTCACAGTTGCAATCAAACTGGTTTCTTACCTGCCAAAAACGTTATGAGATCTTAGTGCACATGTTCTTGATAGACCCTTTAACTTCAATAAACTTAGTAGCTCAGCTTGCACTGATAGCTATTTATAATCATTTTCTGTTTAATCACTTAAAGAAGAAGAATATCAAGTTTAACGCATTAGCCATTCCATAACTTATAATTTTACTACATCACTAAACACACTTTTTAGTTAAAATGACTTTTTTTTTTAACGTAATATTTTTGATGGAGGAAACATTGTGCTGCTTTACATTCTGGTACAAGCTCCTTAATCAGGAGAACTACTCCAGGATGTTTTCCTGCCATTGCAGCTGCACCATTAGAATATACTTGCACCCAAAATTTAACTTCCAAACCACAATCGTCAGCAATGCAAGAAGTCATAGTTTCATATAGTGCAGCGGTAGTTGTGTTTGTTAAAAATTAAGCAAAAAAGAGAGAAATTTTCCACTGTAAAATCAACAAACTTAAATTTTCCATATACTGAAAGAAATGCCCTTTTAACAAGATTTGTGCAACAATTAAGCTGCAATGAAAAATACTTTGCTAGCACTATTTATTCTTCTAACTCCTCAGTATCTAAATATGTTCAAATATGGTGTGTCATCGAAACGTAGTACTTGAATTACCTTTTTTTGCAGCAGTCACTGAACATTTCCAAGCGAACACATTTACTGCAGTATTTCATTAAGGTCTTTGGCATTGTTTATGTTTTCCTTAGTCTTATCAACCCAAAGTGCTACTTTATAAGAAGCCAGCAATGCACTCATGTTTAGTGTAAAATATTCAACATTTGCTTCTGTTGACTTTTTAATTTAATAATAGTTCTTTGGTTTTTAACTTAATACTTTTTGCATTTTATGTTAATGCCATTTAACTTTTGAAAGCTTAATTACCTCATTAGCTATTCCATTTCCACAAATAATACAATGTTGGTTCAGCAATTTACCATCAATTATGGTCAATACATGAGAGTCATACTTTTAAGTAAAACTGGTATGAACTCATTTGATCTCCATTTCTTCAGAATCATTTCTATTGTTATCATTTGGTTTATTCCCACTGCTGCATTCACAAAGTTGAAGCTTGCTTTACCATATGCAAATTAGGGTAAAAATTAATGAAGAAGGCAATGTTTACGTCCCTAATGTAACTAATAATATTAAACTATAAATTCTTTAAAGAACCTTGATGAAAATTTTAAATACTTCTATAAATGAAAAGTTACAGTAAATTGGCTCTATTATAGTTATATAGCACCCTAAACTTACAGTGTCATATGTTGTGTAATGTTTCCACTCTGCTTGCATATGTAATGCACCACACAACTTTGATAACACCCACACTCCACTGGTCACACCCTTGGGTGATCAAGTCACTATAAAATTTCTAAATATTTATTCTAACTTTTACACTTATGTCCTTGTAGACTGGTAACAAACCGTGGCCTGGCACCCCTCAGGGACCATTGATCTCTGAGAGGCATTGTTAGAAGGAATTTCAGACAGATGTAGACGTGCGAGGAGGTTTCAGCTTGTCCTCTCTCTGCCCACACCTTGTGCCACTCTTCTTTCTGCTAGTCAAGGGTAGCCACAGGCTTATCACCAGATGCTTGACTGACTTTCAAAATCGCTTTAGATCACCGACTACTACATGCTTCCCATTCCCTTACTTTTGAACAGGTGTGTATCATAATCATTCTGTCCCCATCTCACTATTACATGGTACAAGCATGGGGACAGGCACTTCTCTTTTCAGTCAACAAGACACCAGACCACTAGGAGCCACTACTGGGAAGCCCTAGTCTCATCCAGAGCTGATGCCGATCTTCAGTCACTGAGGTCTATTCTTTTGGGCACTAGGATTTTATAGATAGTGGTCCACCCATTTGTATTCACTTTATTCTGCTCAATACATTCTATCCTCATCATGTTCTTTTTCTTCTCTGTGGTTTCCAGATTTTATTTCTCTATAGGCAACTTTTCTGTTTTGTATTTTCTCCCCTTTCTTGAAGGTTTTTTGTGGGTTTTTTTGGGGTGGGGGTGACTATATTATTGTTTTATTGCTTCCTTTACTTTTTCCCTCCCTCCCTCCCTCCCTTCCTTCTTCTTAGATCACTTGTAGCTACCTCGCTAAGACTTTTTTCCCCATGACCTCCAAAGACTGGCTAATACAGCCATATGGGGATGTTTCCATGCCTTTATGTATCTTCCTCCTTTTGTCTTGCCTTTATCTCAGAGCCACCTCATTATTTTCAGCAGTTCTAAGGCAATGTGCAACAATCTCAAATTCTCTTTCATTCTGGATTCTTCAACTGGCCTAATGTGACTGTCTACATTTTTTAAAATTATTGCTCTGTTCAAATCAGATACGTGTGATTTTCTTTGGACAAAGGACAAACCCCTTTCTTTTTATTTAAACTATCCCTTTTCTAACCTTTTGCTTTTGCCCGAAACAGTTTTTGTTTGTTTGTTTAGACATTACACACACATTTCCTTGTTCTTATTTTGTCTAATATGAGATATAGTACACACATATAGAACTGCATAAAGCATGCTTTTCTTTCTTTTTATTTTTGGCTGTGCCATGGGTCTTGAGGGATTTCAGTTCACGATCCAGGCGATTGAATCGGGCCATGGCAGTGAAAGCCCCGAATCCTAACCACTGACCACCAGGGAACTCCCAAGCATGCTTTTTTCATAAGTATTAAAAATAATTATGAAATATACATCCATATAATCATCAACCAAATCAAAGGATAGAACAGTTACAGCACCTCTGAGATTCCCCCATTAGTCCTTTTATGTTCACACACACAATACACCCTCATAAAGAAACATTTTATGGTAATCATTTTTTCATCTTCTTTCTTTCTTGTTTTAATACACTTGTTAATATAGATTAGTTTTTTCTCATTTAGATCTTAAAGTAATGGAAATATATTGTGTGAATTTCTATGTTTTGTTTCTTTGTTAGACATGTTTTTATGGTTATGTTATAGTATGCAGATCTAGTTTGCCCATTTTCCTTGCTGTATATTAATGCCACTCAAAGGAGTTTGTTCTCAAGTGATCAGTCCACAATGAATGTAAATGAAAACACAAGGTTGTGAATCAATGTACTGTATATCCATTGAGAAAATCTTGCTAAAACAAACAAAATCTAGCGTGCTTTGAGAAGTAGTTGATTATTTTATTTGGGTTCAAGCTTCTTATCTCTTTATAGACCAATGTCAAGCATATCTTGTACCAGTGCCAAGTATAACTGCTGTATAGTATTCCAGTGATTAACATGCCATATTTTATTTTTCCATTCCACTGTTGATTGAAAATTATGTTGTTTCGAGTTTGGGGCTGTTAAAAAAAAAAAAGTTTCCAGGTACCTAGTGTATAATCAAAAATAGAATCACAATTTCCTCAAATACACTGGATATAATATAATATTTTCAAAAGCAGTTGGATGAACTTTTATGTCTGGCAGAAGTGTATGGATACTGCAATTGCTTCATACCATCAACAAATATTTGGTAATGTGAAATTTTAAAATGTTTGCCAATCTGGTGGCTGTACATTGTGGTTTTAATTGGCATTTCTATATTATGGTATCTTTTGAGAAACAAAAGTTAATTTTAATATGGTTGAATTTATTACTTTTTTCTTTATTGCTTAGTGTTTTCTATTCTAGGTTAAAAGAAAATTTTTCCACCCAAGGTAAGGAGATCTTTTTCTACATTATCTTTAAAAAGTTAATAATTTTACACTTCACATTTAGGCTTAGACCCATCTCAAGATGATTTTTGTGCAAAGTAGGTGTTTAATTTCACTTTTTTCCATATGTTTCCCTCCCTCTCTGTAGTTAGACCTTTGTTGTAAGTTGAGTATCAGTGGATACAAGGATGTGTTTCTGGGCTCTCTTCTCTTTCATTGCTCTATTTTTCTATCCCTGTGTCAATATTACAATTACTATAGATTCAAAATCATTCTTGACATCTGGTAAGTATTATTTTCCTAGGGATCTGTACATATGTCTAAATTTTCAAGTTTAGTTGCTTAAAGTTATGGAGAGTCTGTGGATACTGTTCTAGTCCTCTGAAGAGGGTTGATGTTTTTGCTTTAGAAGAAAATTAACCTGGTTAGACTCAAACGGAAACCTTTGCTTTGCCTGAGTGGACAGCATCTCAAGCCTTCATTTTCCTTGCTGTATATCAAATCCTAGTTTGTACTGTTTTCATCCTACCCCGCGAATGCATGTTTCAGAAGTGAGCCAGCAACTTGGGCAGTATTTAAACATAGAAGTTTTGAGTCCTTTCTCTCTTTTTGGATCTCACTGTCTCCTTTCTGAGATCCCATCCTGACTGGCACAGCTCTCTCTTTTTCCGGCCAGAACAATGAAAGGCACTCTGTTGGAGTTTCCTATGTTATGTCACTGCCTTCGGTGTAAAGCCCGCAAAACAGGAAACTTTCCTGGCCAATAACTTCCTTTAGATATTGGATGGGTCCTCTTCAAACCTGGCCTGCTTGTCTTTACTTTTCAGATCCCCATATTTTGCCCAGATATTACAATTGTTATCTGTGAGATGTTGGTTTGTAAGGAAGTTAGTTTTCCACACAAGAAAACAGAATTCCTCCTTGCTGTTTCTTAAAGGTCAGCAAATGTCCTCTAGGTTCTCGTTTTCTCCTATATTTTGACCAACTTATTTCTTTGATATATATCTTTTAATGGGGGGATTTTTTTTAAACTTTTCCTCTGTTGGAAGGTTATTGGCCCAAGTAAACATTCTCACTGGATGGGTAAGTCTTCAGGTGATTTTCAGAGTATGGTGCTAACCTATGTAGGTTTTCTAAATTAGCTAAAATCCCTTTGTCTCTAAATCACATGGACTAGGCAGATAGTAAAACTCATGGAAGTCTAGGCTTTGTTCTTTTTGGTGTACACAGTAAAACTCCAAGAGGAATCTGAAAATCCATTTATCTAAAATGGGTGTTATAGAGAGCTTGATGTAATTATTACGATGATCCTGAGCAATACGCGAGAACACCTTTGAGTGTGGATGAGGATCAAATCCACTCAAGTCCCAACTGCAGTGTGGTGCCACCTGGTGGTGCTTGTCAGCATCAATTTGAATATTAATATAGATTTGGTTCTATGGCTTATTGGAGTTTATAGAATAGTGTCAGCAATTCCATGATTCTTCCAGCTAATTGCCTACATTTCTAGGTCTAAACAGGAGAGATCTGGGTGGGAGAACTGCAGGCTGACCTCCCCTCCCATCTGTTCCTGAGGTCTGGCTGCCTTTTGTTTTCCTGCCCTCACTCACCATCTACCCGTTTAGTTCCCTCCACAGAATTTAAAAACTTGAGCTTCTCTAGGCTGAGAACAGGAACTTGACTGAGAACACTAGGTTATCACCAATCTTTTTATTTCAAAAATTTTATTATAGTAAAATAATGATTTGGGGTTTTTATTTTACATTCCCAAACCCTGACTCCAAACCCGAATGATCAATTTACTAGAAATGATAATATAATTGCAATGCCTCCTCAGGCAAATATTTATTTTTAAGGGACTTCCCTGGGGGCACGGTGGTTATGAGTCCGCCTGCCAATGCAGGGGACATGGGTTCGAGCCCTGGTCTGGGAGGATCCCACATGCTGCAGAGCAGCTAGGCCCATGCACCACAACTAATGAGCCTGTGTGCCACAACTACTGAAGCCCGGGCACCTACAGCTGGTGCTCCACAACAGTAGAGGCCCCCGCAGTGAGAAGCCCTCACACCGCAATGAGTAGCGGCCCCTGCTCACCGCAACTAGAGAGAGCCTGTGCGCAGCAGGGAAGACCCAACACAGCCAGAGATGGATAAAATAAATAAATAAATGTATAAAAAAAATATAAACAAAGTTGACTCATGTAAAGTTTACTTTTCCAGAATGACTCAGCATTTTTCTTTCTACTAAATCTCCAAACACAAAACCAGTTAACTCTAGATTTTAGGTATAAACTTCCACTTGCTCCCAAGAAAGTTATTTACTACTGATTGTCTTTTGGGCTCATTCAGAAAACAAAACAAAACAAAGTCACCACAACTCATCCTCATTTGGGTAGCTCCTTCCAATAAATCTAACAAGTCCTCCTCTTATCCTTGTAGCCACTTAGGAAGATTCGTACATTATCTAGTTTTCTCTTTTATTTTTTTGGTCGCGCCATGTGGGATCTTTAGTTCCCCGAACAGGAATCAAACCTGTGCCCCCTGCAGTGGAAGCACAGAGTCTTAACCACTGAACCGCCAGGGAAGTCCCAAGTTTTCTATCTTTTGTTAACGTTTTTTCTTATTTGTTTGCTCCTTCTCTCAAACTTTTATATTCAAATAGGAGCAAAGGGACACCACACATTTATTTAGAAGCCAATAAGAAAAATTCCAGTCTGTGCAATTTGAAACACCTGCGCTTATCTTGCTGTTACCATTACAGTGATTTAGACTACTTCACCTTCTTCCACCTCATGTGTAGCAGGCTGTCAATGCCCCATTTTCCCTTTCTTTGCCACATTATCATTAGTCATTTCAACTATTAGAATATCTTTAAAATATGCTCCCTTACCTCAAACCTGGTAACCTGGTTATTTTTTCTTGCCAACATGCACTGCTTGCTCTTATTGGTTAAAGGCAGTTGTATCCTCTCAGTGTGTGGAAGAGAATTGATTCATGCAACAGGGATGCGAACTTCACCTTCATCTATGAAACTCCTAATATAACAACAAAGTATATATTCAATACAAGAATATTATATTAGGATATTATTTTATATGAAATATTCAGAAATATTTTCTACACTTAGCATATTTAAGGAATAACAAATATATTGTCATTCTCAAGGTTAAACTAGTAGCAGTATTCCAGTGTTACGCTTAAGTGATTTAGTTATGATATTGTTTGATTTATTTATTCCTGTAAAACATATACCTCCAAGATTTAGTGGCTTCAGCGATTTATTTCTCAGGATTGTGTAGGTTGGCTAGGTGATTCTTCAGCTCATCTCAGCTGGGCTCCTGCATACTTGTGCATTCAGTTGAAGACTAGAAGAGTCACATTCTGTTTGCCAATGCAGGTTACATGGCTAGCCCATATACAGGAGAATAGACAAATAGACTTCGTCTGTTGATGACAGGAAGAGCAACCAGCAATATCCTACTTCGAAGAGGTGAAATTGATTGGGAATATTATTATAATGGTCCACCACAAACATATATGTTCAAATACTCATACACTTTGTTTGCAATACTTTCAACTTTTCCTATACACAGGTCAACCTACTTTGAGAACAAAAGCTACTCAATCCACCAATACCATACTAACCCCAACTGATGCATCAGTGGTGCAATGCTGCTTCAATTCCTCTTTTGGAATTATAGTTATCTGTTTTGTGCTCAGAATATGCACATCGTGGCAATTTCTTCTGTGAAGACTTGGGGGACTTATTATTAATCATTATAACTGAGTGCAGATCCTTTCTCAGCATGACTCATAAATATCTTTGAGTTTTAAAGCTCTTTATAATAACATTAATTTAATCTGTAAAATGGCATTGCTTGCAATAAATTCCATTTACAAATCTGAATAGGCAATGAAAGTGGTAGTGTTGCTGCAAATTTTTAATGGAGGCTGAAAAACAATGGAGCTATGGAAAACATGAAAATATCTTCCGGCTTCTAAAAGATCCTGCAAAGCTGTGACACTAATGAAGATGAAGGTTGCTTAGATAGATTTGCCTACATGCAATTTACTGCCAAAGAGATGGTTATCTGACTAAAAACCCATTATTGATTATTCAATTTAGTGCTCATACATTTAAATTTTACTCAGGTTGGAGTGATGTTGAAATTTGGATTTCCCATCTTAGCATGCTACTCTTGTGGTTGACAACAGAAATGTTAAAATAAAATCTTAAGAGTATAAAATGGCCATTGGAGGGCTAATTTCCATTTGTGGTTTATGGCTTCTTCTTAATATCTGATAATGCAATTATGCTTCAGCAGAGAATGAATCTTCTCTTCGTAAAGTAAGCCATGCCCCAAATATTGATGATTTAAATACAATAATATCATAGCTTTAAAAAGGGTCTTCAATTAGGGATGGTTTTTGCCATGTAAATATCTATTATTCAAAGCTAGAGATCTCATCTCACTTGCTTTTCCGGGAAGAAATGTGTTAGAATAAGGATTTGGTTTCAAATTGTTTAGTGTTAGAATAAGGATTTGGTTTCAAATTGTTTAGTGATGGTATTGTCAAGACTGAATTTTTTTTGCCATACTTTACATTATAACACTTAAATAAAGAAATTATTTTTCTGAAACCAAGAAGTATCTTAAAACTACTCAACACAATTTGAATCTTTCCTGAAATTTGATTTATATATTTCCTGGAAATATATTCTTACCAACCTTCATACTAAACGTCTCTGCTAGATTTATAACTTGATAGGGAGATCTGAAATGAAACTGCTGTGAATACTTTCCCTTTTAAATTTTAGTTGTCAAGTCACGTTATCTAGTTTATACTACTCTGAATTATATTCAGTGCTTTCCCATTCTTTGCTAACACAACATCTCATAAAATCACATAGGGTAACATAATATGACAGTTAAATTTAAGAGACCTCTTATTATATTTGAAATCCAACCAATGTTCCAATTTAATGGCAATAGATGATTAGAGAAGAAATGACATCCTCATTTCAGAGATATTTTTACTCCAATGTATTTTTAATGCTCTCATGTCTTTTATTATTTTGACAGGTTTTCAGAAACAGTTTCAGAAGCCCTTGTTTGGGGCCTGATTTTTATGAAGAGAGACAGGGACATAGTTTAAAGTTTTAAGAGCACACTATTATATGATTCTATTCCATGAAAAAAGTTCTTAAATAGGCAATATTTACATTGTTGATCAAACTTTTGAGTTAAAACACCTGCAAAGTAACTAGGAGACAAATTATTTCCACTCAATAATCTTTCAGATGTTCTCCTTAGTAGCATGCAATGTGGACCAGCTCACAGCTCAAAATAATTATTTTGAAAAAGATCTGATGTGGCACTGGCATTTACTGAGAAGGGGTTATGATATGTAAGTACATAATAATATCGTTGAGATTTAGTAGCAGAGGACTGAAACCAAATAAAAGATGCCTAAGCAAGATTGAATGTTAATTTTTTAAAAATAAAACATTCTCCTGGACACTTCAAGTGCCTTAAAAGATATTATCCCTAAATAAACCACTGTTTTATGGAACCCCTCGGTACTTTTCATGGAGTAGTATTTTGTATATTGTAAAATGCTATAAACAAATTGCATTCACATATATTGTACCACTCGATCCTCACAAACGTTTGTAGCATTTATTTCTTCCTTTAATCAATGAAAAACATGGAGCTCTTCAAGATGAATTGGCTTGGTCATCCCACAGAGTTAAGTGGCAAAGACCCTCCATTGGGCCACCCTCAGGTGGCCCAGACCCTCCCAATGATGAGATCCAACTGCTACTTGACTACAGATGACAGCTAGTAACATGTTCTGGTCGGATCTTCGTCTCATAGAGAGTTTATCCCAGATTCATGATTAACCAAAATTTTAAGAGATTTTGTTTTGTTTTTTTCAGCTTGCTTGTTTGATTTTGTTTACTTTCAATGTTTATCACTGTATTTTGCTTACATTTTGTGAGTAGGTTTCTTAGCCTTCTAATGTGGTGAAAATTTAAGTACTGAAGATGAACAGAAGTCATGAACCTCTTCTTTTTTTTTTTTTACATCTTTTTTAGAGTATAATTGCTTTACAATGGTATGTTAGCTTCTGCTTTATAACAAAGTGAATCAGTTATACATATACATATGTTCCCATATCTCTTTCCTCTTGCGTCTCCCTTCCTCCCACCCTCCCTATCCCACCCCTCTAGGCGGTCACAAAGCACCGAGCTGATCTCCCTGTGCTATGCAGCTGCTTCCCACTAGCTATCTACCTTACATTTGGTAGTGTATATATGTCCATTCCTCTCTCTCGCTTTGTCACAGCTTACCCTTCCCCCTCCCCATATCCTCAAGTCCATTCTCTAGTAGGTCTGTGTCTTTATTCCCGTATGAACCTCTTCTTGATGGTGAAATTGGGAGAAGGCAGATCCTATAGGGCAAAAGATCCATCAAAAACAATACAGGACTAAAGTATCACCTGCTATTTACATAACAGCCTCTGAGGAGCTCAAAACACTTTACAAATCCAATTCGACTTAAGTCCAGTGAGGAGTAAGGAGCTATGCAGGAAACTGAAAATCATCATTGCCCTCCTTAATAATTTCTACTCTGAAGAGGTTGTGCCTTCTACTCACGTATCACAAGTCTGTGGCACAGCTGAGGCTGGGGAACACAATAGAAAACTGGGGGATGCAGTAGAGAAAGGAGATGGGAAGAGGGGAGAACTAGAAAGAACATCTGTCCCCTAAAATTTCTAAAACGAACAAAAAAAACACCCTTTCTCCTAGCCTTGCTAAGGTCTTCCGAGAGCCAGGGTCTGCCATAGCCACGTGTGTGAGATTCCTGCTTCTCTTTCTCCATGTCTGTCAAGTTTAATGTTTAAATGTATTTAATCATTGTAATTGCTCACTTTCCAGTTTTGCTCACTGTATCAGAAAATTAACACTTCAGTTGTTTTAGAAGAACTCTGGACCTAATTCCTATAGTTTTAGGAGAACAGATAACAATTTTACAAAGGCTTGTCTTTTTTAGTTTTTCTTTTCAAACTTAATCATATAAATAGCAATAAATATAGTCACTATCTTTTCAGGAGCACCAATACAGTGACAGTCACTCTTTTTTTTTTTTTTTTTTTTTTTTTTGCGGTGCTCCGGACGCGCAGGCTCAGCGGCCATGGCTCACGGGCCCAGCCGCTCCGCGGCATGTAGGATCTTCACGGACCGGGGCACGAACCCGTGTCCCCTGCATCGGCAGGCGGACTCTCAACCACTGCGCCACCAGGGAAGCCCCGACAGTCACTTTTAAGGTATGCTTTTTACGCTTTATGTCATTTATCCCTCATTAAAAACTTACAAGTATTATTAGTTACATATGATGAAATATTATTCAGCCTTACGAAGGAGGAAATCTTGCCATATGTGACAACGTGGATGAACCTGGAGGATATGCTAAATGAAATAAGCCAGTTACAGAAGGACTAATACTTATATGAGGTATCTAAAACAGTCAAACTCATGGAGACAAAGAATAAAATTGTGGTTTTCAGAGGCTAGGGGGAAGAGGAGGTAGAGATTTACTAATCAACAGGTATAAAATTTCAGTTATGCAAGGCAAGTAAGTTCTAGAGATCTGGTGTACGACACTGTGCCTATAAAACTTAAAAATCTGTTAAGAGGGTAGATCTCGTGTTAAGTGTTATTAACACAATAAGATAAAAAAAAATAAATATATCGTCATTTTAAAGATGAAGAAGCAGATACTCAGAGATGTCAAAGAAATGTCCCAGGGTTATATAGATGGTAAGTGGTAAGCCAGAACACACTGCATCCATCAAGATTCTTAAGACAAATATAAACAGAAACAATAGAGGAAGATTATAATATTATCTATGTCTCTATATCTATGTATCTACTTGTCTATTATATATATGTTACCTATCATTACATATACAGTATGTAATCTATGGATAGAGAAAAAATAAAAGAGGGGAAGAGAGATTTTAAGGAATTGGCTTGTGTGATTGCAGGGCTGGTGAGTCCTAAATCCACAGTGTACAGTGACTGACCGGAAACTCACTTAAGGTTTCACTCCTAAATCTATAGGTGAGGACATCAGGCTGGAAACTCAGGAAAGGATGTCTGTGTTACAGTCTTGAAGTAGAATTCCTTGTCTGGAAACCTCAGTTTTTGCTCTTCAGATCTGCCACTGATTGGATGAGGTCCACCCACATTATTGCAGGTAATCTCCTTTACTTAAAGACAAAGGTGAGTCACATCCACAAAATACCTTCACAGCATCATCTAGCTAGTGTTTGACCAAACAACTAAGCACCATTTCCCAGCCAGGTTGACACACAAAGTTAACCATCACAACACCTCAAACCCCCAAAATAGTCACATGGCAATAACTTCAATATCAGAAGTTTTCAGAGTTCAATATCTTACCTATAATTATGGAATATGGCTGTTGGCATTCCAATTACCTGTATAGTTCAATGCATTTTAAAATTATGTAGTAAATGTGTGTGTGTGTGTGTGTGTGTGTGTGTGTACATATGGATTGCATATGTATGTACTAACTGATTCAGACTCAGACTACCAGTTTGCCAATCAGAATTAATAAAAAGTAAAACAAATAATTAAATGTTCTTTTTCTAATTTTAACACATTTTAAATCAAACAAGATGTGGTTTAGATGAATTTCATTAATAATTTACATTATTTGAGTGATTAATACTATATAAACTTTTTTTGTCAAAAAATTCTATAATTTAAACATCTCTATATAATATTCTTAAGGGTTTTTTTGTTTTGTTTTTATTTGCTTTTTTGACTTATGAGACATATAAACATTTTATGGACTGATATGTGCCCTCCTCAGGTTAATACATAAAACCACAAATTAAACTTGATATTCATTGTGTGTGATATTACATTATCTCAGACACTGTATCCCTTTCAAAACCATAGCAGAGATGCACAAAACAGTGGTATGGTTTGTTAATGGTGTTCGCTTGTATTTGGTTATGCACACCATTCTGAATTTCACTCTTACTAGTAATGTGCATTTAACTTTCTGCATTGAGTAAAAATTCTAGTTATCTCCTAAAATTGACCAATTCTAAATATATGGCAGATAAGGTCATTACAACTTGTGTTTGTACCTTGAAGGATAAAATACCCTTTAATATTTTTACAAAAGGTCTGCTTGTGTGGACTTACCTATAACCTTATATTTCTGTATAATTTTAATCTCTCAAAAATGTTTCCACCTAAACAGTGATTTGTTAAAATTTATGATTTTCAGATCACATTTTGTTTAGCTATTTCATAAAGAAATGTCCCTATGTAATATGTAAAGAAGATTCTGGATCAGATTAATACTTTCGTAAAGAAATTTGGTGGTATTCCAATTATAGTTGATACCCTACTTAATTTATTACAATAACCACTTTAATTCCCTGAAAAATGTGTTAATATTTTTATTAAAACAGAGAAAAATCTCAGAAGCTGTCAATAGAAAGACATTTGTTACCATAAGTGATTTCTATGATAATTATAAAAATGCAGACCTTAAAATATTATGTAAATTTTATTACGTGACAAAGTCACACAGGTTTTGAGAAATTACACTACAGTTGCTCATTAACAGGTCTACATTAATGTAAATCTCTTTAAAGATTTATTTTCTCATTGTTTTGAAGAGCAGTAACTTTTCTGATGTATTAATGACCTACTTGTGACTAGCCAATCCCATTTTTATTTATTTATTTATTTATTTTTTAGCCAATGCCATTTTCATTTGAGGGATCATTCCCTTGATTCACTCACTCAATACTGTATGTTGGAAAAATAAATTTGGATTGATGGGCAAAAATTGTAATCACCACGAACAGATAAATGGGGTGAGGGAATAATGTGATTATACAAAGAAAAATGAAATGATGCTTATGGGCCCTTGATGAACAACACAGGATATTTGTATTTGGTATATCATGGATGTGGAAGGTAGCAGGAGGAGTACTTTATGAAATGCTCATTGTCTTGTAAGTGCCTAAAAGTCACAGTACTGGAACTCTGTGTGATGTGCTTTAAGGGGAATATTTCCTATTGTCAGTGACAGAATAATATGCACTGTAGAAGCAACAGAATCTTTCTTCAGAGATTCCCCAGATTCATATTTCTAACCAATTTTGTTCCCCAGCAATATGGTTTTCATAGAATTATATTGTTCTGTAAATCATTGTTCAGGGACTCAGGAGCCAAATATTAGTCCTCTCTGACAGTTCCTGAGACAGATAATCATCAAAATAATTTAAGTTGAATATCCAAACCTCAGACAAATTATCCAAAACTTAATGAATAAGTTGGAATTCAAATTGTCTCAATAACATGAGATTTGATCATCATATAAAAGAATACATAAATTGAGCATAACACAATGAAGATGAATAAACTGGAGGACTAAATATGTGTGTATATATACATATGATTTAGGATAAAAGAAAAATAAAATTATCTCTATGTAATTCTGCAGTTACAGAATGGCCTTTCCCCCGCTTTTAGCTGGATTTTATCTTCCTCATGTAAAAGTACCCAACACAGAGGAACTACCATACTAAGAGCTCTGTAGATATGAAAAACGGGTTCAATTTTACATCCATCAGCTAATCAACAGCAATTACAATTGCAATTAGTAAAGTGCCAACTTCAAAGACTCTAGAGCTTAGGTCCTCTTGGAATATACTGACCAAAAGTGGGTTGCCTCTTCACAGTTTCTTGGACTTTATCATATATGCTGATACAACCAAATTTACCTGAGTTAACTTTAAGAATTGATTGCTTGTGAACAACTCATCCTGAAATGTGGATTTGTGTTTTATTTTGAAAACTAGGGATGGTTTATTGGAAAGTTAAACTTTATCTTTGCTACTTGATTCTCTTTATTTTTGACATTTTTATTTCCAAAATTATAAAGCAAACAAAGTTTGCTACCATTTTGTTTTCATTTGCGTGCAGTTGCATAGGTTTGGATTTTTTTCTTGTTAGGATATTTTAACTAGTAGCTATTAAAACTGTGCATTTCCTTCAATAACTAGATGAAATAATTTTTTTTTTCTTTAAAAAAGTTCATATGACTTAATTACAAGCGTACCTCAGAGATGTTGCAGTTTGGTTCCAAACCACCACATTAAAGCGAATATTACAGCAAATAAGTCACATGAACTTTTTGGCTTCTCAGTGCATATAAAAGTTATGTTTACACTATACTATAGTCTTAAGTGTGCAATAGCATTATGTCTTAAAACAACAACGTACATGCCTTAACTACAACATGCTTTATTACTAAAAATTGCTAACCATCACCTGAGCTTTCACTGAGTCATAATCTTTTTGCCGGTGGAAGGTCTTGCCTCAATGTTGATGGCTGCTGACTGATCAGGGTAGTGGTTGCTTAAAGTTGGGTTGGCTGTGGGAATTTATTACAACAATGAAGTTTGCCACATCTATTGACTCTTCCTTTGAGGAAGGATTTCTCTGTAGCATGCAATGCTATTTGATAGCGTTTTACCCACAGGAGAACTTTCAAAATTGCCATCACTCCTCTCAAACCTTCCCTCTGCTTTATCAACCAAATTTATGTAATATTCTAAATCCTTTGTTGTCATTTCAGTAATTTTCACAGCATCTTCACCAGTAGATTCCATTTCAAGAAACCACTTTCTTTAAAGCTCATCCATAAGAAGCACCTCCTCATCCATTCAAGTTTTATCATGAGATTGCAGCAGTTCAGTCACATCTTCAGGCTGTACTTCTAATCCTAGTTCTCTTGCTATATCCATCACATCTTCTTCCACTGAAGTCTTGAACCCCTCAAAGTCATTCATGAGTGTTGGAATCCACTACTTCTAATAAATCCTGTTAATATTGATGTTTTGTCTCTTCCCATGGATCATCAATGTTCCTCACGGTGTTTAGAATAGTGAATCCTTTACAGAAGATTTCCAATGTACTTTGTCCAGATCCATCAGAGGAATCACTATCTATGGCCTTACAAAATTAATTTCTTAAATAATAAGACTTGAAAGTCAAATTTGCTACTTGATGCATGGGCTGCAGAATGGATGTTGTGTTAGCAGGTATAAAAACAACTTCAGGGCTTCCATGGTGGTGCAGTGGTTGAGAGTCTGCCTGCCGATGCAGGAGACACGGGTTTGTGCCCCGGTCTGGGAGGATCCCACATGCCGCAGAGCGGCTGGGCCCGTGAGCCATGGCCGCTGAGCCTACGTGTCCAGAGCCTGTGCTCCACAACGGGAGAGGCCACAACAGTGAGAGGTCCGTGTACCGCAAAAAAAAAAAAAAAAAAAAAAAAAAAACTTTAATTTTGTTGAACCTCTCCTTCAGAACTCTTGTACCTGGTCACTCTTGGGTGCCAATGTGCTGTAAGTCTCAAAAGTGGGCTTAAAATAGTAAATCATGTTGTCAACAGATGTGTTTTCATCCAGGCTTTGTTGTTCCATTTATAGAGCACAAGCAGAGTAGATTTAGCATAATTCTTAAGGACCTTAGTATTTTCAGAATGGTAACTGAGCTCTGACTTCAACTGCAAGTCACCAGCTGCATTAGCCCCTAACAAGAGAGTCAGCCTGTCCTTTGAAGCTTTGAAGCCAGGCACTGACTTCTCCTCTGTAGCTATGAAAGTCCTAGGTGGCATCTTCTTCCAGTAGAAGGCTGTTTCGTCTACACCGAAAATCTGTTCTGTAATGTAGCCACCTTCATTACTTACCTTAGCTAGATCTTTTGGATAACTTGCTGCAGCTTCTACATCAGCACTTGCTGCTTCACCTTGTACTTTTATACTATAGAGGCGGCTTCTTTCCTTAAACCTCAGGAACCAACATCTGCTAGCTTCAAACGTTTCTTCTACTATTTCCTCACCTCTCTCAGGCTTCATAGAATTGAGGAGACCTAGGGCCTTGCTCTAGATTAGGCTTTGGTAATGTTGAGGCTGGTTTGATCTTCTATCCAGACAACTAAACTTTCTCTGTATCAGCAATAAGCCTGTTTCGCTTTCTTATCATGCTTGTGTTCACTGGAGTAGCACTTTTAATTTTTTTCCAAGAACTTTTCCTTTGCATTCACAACTTGGCTAACTGTGCAAAAGGCCTAACTTTCGGTCTGTCTTGGCTTTTGACATGCCTTCCTCACTAAGCTTAATCATATTTAGCTTTTAATTTAAACTGAGAGACACGTGACACTTCATTTCATTTGAACACTTAGAAGCTTCTGTAGGGTTATTAATTGGCCTAATTTCAACACTGTTGTGTTTCAGGGAATAGGAAAGCCTGAAGTTTTAATTCAGCGATAATAAATGTGTAGTGTTAGAAATGATAAGTGGGTAAAGAATAGAAGAATTTTGAGGAGCATAATAGAGACTAAATTGCCATGAACAGATTGTTAGGACAAATCTAAATATTAAAGATCCTGTTAGCAAGGGCTCAGAAAGAAGTGAGAAACATGTTATTGAAAACTGGAGTTCGAGGGATCCTTGTGATTAAGTGGTAGAATACTTAGTGCAATTCTCTCCTGCAGTTATGTAGAAAACAGAAGCTGAGCATGTGACTCTACAACCTTCTACTCAAACCTCATAAAGATCAAAAAGTTAAGAATATTCAGTCATGTAGAGGGTACTTACAAGAGATTAAGTTTGTACCTCATAGATCCTCTCAAACCAACCAGCCATAGTGTTACTGAGTCCAAGCTCATACTGGAAGTTTTATATCACATATTTTGAATTTTTGCAACAGACATGTTACTTATGGATTAGTTGTGTTAGTTAAATTTCTTACTGAGTCCAAGCTCATACTGCTCACTGCATGACAGGCCAATAAATCAAGAGATAAGAGGTTGGGGCAAGGAATTTCAACTTTATTAGGAAAGCCAGCACACCAAGAATATGGTGGAGTAGTGTCGTCAAAACCCATCTTACCCAAGTTAGAATTCAGGTTTCTTTTATGCTACAAGGGGAGAGGGTGTGGCTCGTTGTTGCAGACTACTTGGTGCTGGAATCCTTTGTTCTTACAGCTGTCCCTGTAGGTCTGGTCACAATGTTCCAATAAAACTCCAACAAGACAATTGTTACTTCTGATTTATTGCCTCTAATGCTACTGATGTTGGGGAAGTTTTATATCACATATTTTGAATTTTTGCAACAGACATGTTACTTACGGATTAGTTGTGTTAGTTAAATTTCTACATTATAGAATATATTTTTGTTATATAAAAATGAATTTTCTTAAATTGTCTGACAGTTTCTTATAAAGCTGCTGCTGCATGTGTATTAAAACCTCTCACAATGATTGTGGATGTTTTCCAACGTTACTGCATAACCTGTTAGTTTTTTAACCTTAATTATTTAGAAAGGCTTTCCAAATTCCTAACAGAAGTAACAAAGTGCAGAAAGCCAAACAATTTTGTTTCTGATTTCTATAATTGAAATTTAAATTTTATAAGTTGATGTGTAGTGATTATTTTTTTCCATTGTAGCAGTTTTATTTTTTATTTATTTTTTACATCTTTATTGGAGTATAATTGGTTTACAATGGTGTGTTAGTTTCTGCTTTATAACAAAGTGAATCAGTTATACATATACATATGTTCCCATATGTCTTCCCTCTTGCGTCTCCCTCCCTCCCACCCTCCCTATCCCACCCAACCAGGCGGTCACAAAGCACCGAGCTGATCTCCCTGTGCTATGTGGCTGCTTCCCACTAGCTATCTACCTTACGTTTGGTAGTATATATATGTCCATGCCTCTCTCTCGCTTTGTCACAGCTTACCCTTCCCCCTCCCCATATCCTCAAGTCCATTCTCTAGTAGGTTTCTGTCTTTATCCTGTCTTACCCCTAGGTTCTTCATGACATTTTTTTTTCTTAAATTCCATATATATGTGTTAGCATACTGTATTTGTCTTTCTCTTTCTGACTTACTTCACTCTGTATGACAGACTCTAGGTCTATCCACCTCACTACAAATAGCTCAATTTCGTTTCTTTTTATGGCTGAGTAATATTCCATTGTATATATGTGCCACATCTTCTTTATCCATTCATCCGATGATGGACACTTACGTTGTTTCTATCTCCGGGCTATTGTAAATAGAGCTGCAATGAACATTTTGGTACATGACTCTTTTTGAATTATGGTTTTCTCAGGGTATATGCCCAGTAGTGGGATTGCTGGGTCATATGGTAGTTCTATTTGTAGTTTTTTAAGGAACCTCCATACTGTTCTCCACAGTGGCTGTATCAATTTACATTTGTCCATTTCTTCCAGGTTGTCCATTTTATTGGCATAGAGTTGCTTGTAGTAATCTCTCATAATCTTTTGTATTTCTGCAGTGTCAGTTGTTACTTCTCCTTGTTCATTTCTAATTCTATTGATTTGAGTCTTCTCCCTTTTTTTCTTGATGAGTCTGGCTAATGGTTTATCTATTTTGTTTATCTTCTCAAAGAACCAGCTTTTAGTTTTATTGGTCTTTGCTATCGTTTCCTTCATTTCTTTTTCATTTATTTCTGATCTGATTTTTATGATTTCTTTCCTTCTGCTAACTTTCGGGTTTTCTTGTTCTTCTTTCTCTAATTGCTTTAGGTGCAAGGTTAGGTTGTTTATTCGAGATGTTTCCTGTTTCTTAAGGTAGGATTGTATTGCTATAAACTTCCCTCTTAGAACTGCTTTTGCTGCATCCCATAGGTATTGGGTCGTCGTGTCTCCATTGTCATTTGTTTCTAGGTATTTTTTAATTTCCTCTTTGATTTCTTCAGTGATCACTTCGTTATTAAGTAGTGTATTGTTTAGCCTCCATGTGTTTGTATTTTTTACAGATCTTTTCCTGTAATTGATATCTAGTCTCATAGCGTTGTGGTCAGAAAAGATACTTGATACAATTTCAATTTTCTTAAATTTACTAAGGCTTGATTTGTGACCCAAGATATGATCTATCCTGAAGAATGTTCCATGAGCCCTTGAGAAAAATGTGTATTCTGTTGTTTTTGGATGGAATGTCCTATAAATATCAATTAAGTCCATCTTGTTTAATGTATCATTTAAAGCTTGTTTCTCCTTATTTATTTTCATTTTGGATGATCTGTCCATTGGTGAAAGTGGGGTGTTAAAGTCCCCTACTATGAATGTGTTACTGTTGATTTCCCCTTTTATGGCTGTTAGTATTTGCCTTATGTACTGAGGTGCTCCTATGTTGGGTGCATAAATATTTACAATTGTTATATCTTCTTCTTGGATCGATCCCTTGATCATTATGTAGTGTCCTTCTTTGTCTCTTCTAATAGTCTCTTTATTTTAAAGTCTATTTTGTCTGATATGAGAATTGCTACTCCAGCTTTCTTTTGGTTTCCATTTGCATGAAATATCTTTTTCCATCCCCTCACTTTCAGTCTGTATGTGTCTCTAGCTCTGAAGTGGGTCTCTTGTAGACAGCAAATATATGGGTCTTGTTTTATCCATTCAGCCAATCTGTGTCTTTTGGTGGGAGCATTTAGTCCATTTACATTTAAGGTAATTATCGATATGTATGTTCCTATTCCCATTTTCTTAATTGTTTTGGGTTCGTTATTGTAGGTCTTTTCCTTCTCTTGTGTTTCTTGCCTAGAGAGGTTCCTTTAGCAGTTGTTATGAAGCTGGTTAGGTGGTGCTGAACTCTCTCAGCTTTTGCTTGTCTCTAAAGGTTTTAATTTCTCCATCAAATCTGAATGAGATCCTTGCTGGGTAGAGTAATCTTGGTTGCAGGTTTTTCTCTTCATCACTTTAAATATGTCCTGCCAGTCCCTTCTGGCTTGCAGAGTTTCTGCTGAAAGATCAGCTGTTAACCTTATGGGGATTCCCTTGTGTGTTATTTGTTGTTTTTCCCTGGCTGCTTTTAATATATTTGCTTTGTATTTAATTTTTGACAGTTTGATTAATATGGCATATTAATATGGCATAATTAATCTTGGCATATTTCTCCTTGGATTTATCCTGTATGGCACTCTCTGTGCTTCCTGGACTTAACTATTTCGTTTCCCATATTAGGGAAGTTTTCAACTATAACCTCTTCAAATATTTCTCAGTTCCTTTCTTTTTCTCTTCTTCTTCTGGAACCCCTGTGATTCGAATGTTGGTGTGTTTAATGTTGTCTCAGAGGTCTCTGAGACTGTCCTCAGTTCTTTGCATTCTTTTTTCTTTATTCTGCTCTGCAGTAGTTATTTCCACTATTTTATCTTCCAGGTCACTTATCCGTTCTTCTGCCTCAGTTATTCTGCTATTGATCCCATCTAGAGTATTTTTCATTTCATTTATTGTGTTGTTCATCGTTCTTTGTTTCCTCTTTAGTTCTTCTATGTCCTTGTTAAATATTTCTTGCATTTTGTCTATTCTATTTCCAAGATTTTGGATCATCTCTACTATCATTATTCTGAATTGTTTTTCAGGTAGACTGCCTATTTCCTCTTCATTTGTTAGGTCTGGTGGGTTTTTATCTTTCTCCTTCATCTGCGGTGTGTTTTTCTGTCTTCTCATTTTGCTTATCTTACTGTGTTTGGGGTCTCCTTTTTGCAGGCTGCAGGTTCGTAGTTCCCGTTGTTTTTGGTGTCTGTCCCCAGTGGCTAAGGTTGGTTCAGTGGGTTGTGTAGGCTTCCTGGTGGAGGGGACTAGTGCCTGTGTTCTGGTGGATGTCTTTCTGGTGGGCAGGTCCACGTCTGGTGATGTGTTTTGGGGTGTCTGTGGACTTATTATGATTTTAGGTAGCCTCTGCTAATGGGTGGCATTGTGTGCCTGTGTTGCTAGTTTTTTGGCATAGGATATCCAGCACTGTAGTTTGCTGGTCGTTGAGTGAAGCTGGGTGGTGGTGTTGAGATGGAGATCTCTGGGAGATTTTTGCCGTTTGATATTATGTGGAGCTGGGAGGTCTCTTGTGGACCAGTGTCCTGAAGTTGTCTCTCCCTCCTCAGAGGCACAGCACCGACTCCCGGCTGCTGCACCAAGAGCCTTTCATCCACACGTCTCAGAATAAAAGGGAGAAAAAGTAGAAAGAAAGAATTAGTAGAAGTAGAAAGAGAGAAAGAAAGAAAGAAAGGGAGAAAGGAGGGAGGGAGGGAGGAAGGAAGGAAGGAGGGAAGGAAGGAAAAAAAGAAAGGAGATAAAGTAAAATAAAATATAATAAAGTTATTAAAATAAAAAATAATTAATAAGAGAAAAGAAAGAAAAAAATTAAAAAAACAAACAAAAATGGACGGATAGAACCCTAGGACAAATGGTGGAAGCAAAGCTATACAGACAAAATCTCACACAGAAGCATACACATACACCCTCACAAAAAGAGGAAAAGGGGAAAAAATCATAAATCTTGCTCTCAAAGTCCACCTCCCGAATTTGGGATGATTCGTTTTCTATTCAGATATTCCACAGATGCAGGTACAGCAAGTTGATTGTGGAGCTTTAATCCGCTGTTTCTGAGGCTGCTGGGAGAGATTTCTCTTTCTCTTCTTTGTTCTCACAGCTCCCAGGGGCTCAGCTTTGGATTGGGCCCCGCCTCAGCGTGTAGGTGGCCGGAGGGCATCTGTTCTTCGCTCAGACAGGACGGGGTTAAAGGAGCAGCTGATTCGGGAGCTCTGGCTCACTCAGGCCGGTGGGGAGGGAGGGGCACGGAGTGCGGGGTGGGCCTGCGGCGGCCTGCGTTCTCCCAGGGAAGCTGTCCCCAGATCCCGGGACCCCGGCAGTGGCGGGCTGCACAGGCTCCCCGGAAGCGGGGCGTGGACAGTAACCTGTGCTCGCACACAGGCTTCCTGGTGGCGGCAGCAGCAGCCTTAGCGTCTCATGCCTGTCTCTGGGGTCCGCGGCCCTAGCCGCGGCTCCCGCCCGTCTCTGGAGCTCCTTTAAGCAGCGCTCTTAATCCCCTGTCCTCGCGCACCAGGAAACAAAGAGGTAAGAAAAAGTCCCTTGCCTCTTCGGCAGGTCCAGACTTTTCCCCGGACTCCCTCCCGGCTAGCCGTGGCGCACTAATCCCCTGCAGGCTGTGTTCACGCAGCCAACCCCGGTCCTCTCCCGGCGACGCCCGAGCCTCAGCTCCTAGCCCCGCCCGCCCCGGCGGGTGAGCAGACAAGCCTCTCGGGCTGGTGAGTGCCCGTCGGCATCGATCCTCTGTGCGGGAATCTCTCCACTTTGCCCTCTGCACCCCGGTGGCTGCACTCTCCTTCGCAGCTCCGAAGCTTTCCCCCTCCTCCACCCGCAGTCTCCGCCTGCGAAGGGGCTTCCTAGTGTGTGGAAACATTTCCTCCTTCACAGCTCCCTCCCACTGGTGCAGGTCCCGTCCCTATCCTTTTGTCTCTGTTTTTTCTTTTGCCCTACCCAGGTACGTGGGGGGTTTCTTGCCTTTTGGGAGGTCTGAGGTTTCTGCCAGCGTTCAGTAAGTGTTCTGTAGGGGTTGTTCCACGTGTAGATGTATTTCTGGTGTATCTGTGGGGAGGAAGGTGATCTCCGCGCCCTACTCTTCTGCCATCTTCCCGGAAGCCTCTCTGTAGTGATTATTTTTGAATGACCCTTCTTATGGAAAAGAAAAAGTAGGAAATGTTAGAAATGATTGGTCTAGAATAGGTTCTTATGATCTATAGGGATAGATCATAGAAGGACATAGTTTGTACATTTTATCTTACCACCCTCACCATCCCTAACTTTCTGTTAAGAACACTTCATGTATCTATTGGTCATAAATTTGTGTACATTCTTTTTAAACATATTTATGTTTTAATCTACTACCTTTTCAGCATAATGAGTCCTTTATGCATTTTATTTACAGCATACATTTATACTACTTTTAATTTGTTCTCCCATCTGAAATGCTTCTTTAAGGGTCAAGGGATAAAGAAATCTGAACTATATATGGACAAAAAAATGCATGGCCTTTGTCTCAGTTTAAAATTTGCAAGCTTGGTTTAGGTAATCCTTATTATTAATATGATAATGAAAAAGGTTTTAAATGCATCAAGGATTTCCCAGAAAAAGATACATTAAACCTTTGCGTATCAAATAATCTGATGTTATTCTTTCTTACATGCATATAGTTGTACACTACAGTGGCTACTTTATTTACATTACACAGGAGAGTGCCATTTAAGCCATAAGTACAACTCTACATAATTCAACTTAGTTTAAACATCTTGCTAGAGGAATAGTAATCAAATTTAGCTTCAGGACATATTGTAGACTAATACAAAAGCTCTACATGCACAGTTAAGATTATACTACAAATGGGGTTCCTATTTTACTATTTGATGAATGATATGTCACAAAGTGTTATGTGATTCCATAATAAAAGATGCTATTATAATGCCTCTGCCCAGAAGGACAAAGTTAATCTTGCTAAGAGGACTTGAACTCTCAAATTCTAGAGTTAAGTAAGTTGCATCAGGGCTTGTTCTTTGAGTTCTTGGCGTGGAAGAAAATATATGTGGGCATCCAAATCAGGTTTCTCAATTACATTAGGTTTCCAAAAGTGTGCCTTCTAGAGTTACATCACTTATGTCAAATTTTACTTTACAAAAAATACATACATAGTTAGTTGTGTTTAAACCATTAAAGTAGCTATTCCTATCAAACTCAGCATAAAATTCCATTCATAGACAAATAAGTGTAGTAGTTTAGATATAAGTAGCAGTGATGGTGTACATAACCCAACCACAATTTACTTTAAAATAATGAACTTTCTCCTTGACCCATCTCATTTCAGTTAAATCTTTCTAAAAGGAAAGCATTATCTCCACAGGTTAAGGTTCAAAATAAAAAATCTAGGAGTCATAAAATGGTTAGAATTAATTTATCAGATTAAATCATTGGCAAGTTGGACCTGAACAGGTGAGTTACCAAATAAAGATGCTTCATTGGAAGAAAAATTCTATCAGCAATCCATGTGTGTCCCAGAACATGTTGTAGATGGAGATAATGGTGACTATGGGTGGTCGATAAGGTGAAAACTAGAGAACACCTTGAACACAACTTAATTTTTAATTTTATCTTAAACTAAATTTCAATTTTTAGTTTATTGATTTGTAAAGAAGAGCGCCTAAACAAAACAGATGTGTGAAGAAGATTAGTTTCGGTTCTCATTTTAAAGAAAAGATCATTTTTACTGCCTTGTAATTCTGTGTATTATTGGTATGGCCAATAATATTTTTCTAAACTATAAGGACAGATGTTTTTATTGTTTGCATTATTTACATTGCATACTTTAAATATATATTATAGAGTATGAACATCAAAGCTTTGAAATTTCTGAAAACGAGAAACACAGTCATCGGGAAGAATTGTTGGAGTAGGAGCTCTAAGATGAAAAATCATGATTAACTAAAGGAAAGCATTTAGAATGAAAGTATTTAACAATGGCATCACTATTGTGATGCTATTAATAACAGACAATTGGGAAAGAGTTCATAATGACTTAATCCCTAGTCCATTAACTTTTAGGAATTTAATAAAAATCTATTAAAATGAAAATATGCCACAAGGAAATTACCAACCTGGATATGCTTAGTTTTGATGAGTTTCTAGAATGCATTTGGATATGAATTTCCACCGTCTAAGTGAACTGTGAAACAAATTGCTTCGTTTACCATTACCCTAGATTTCTTTTTAGCTTGTATCTTTTAGTTATTTGTAGAAGCCAATATGCAGTATAACAAAACAGAGTATTACAGAAACTTCAAATTATTTTCTCTGAATTTGTAGAAAACCAGCTATTGTTTAATGAACCCTGATGTTGCGGTTACTGACAGTTAAACCAATAAGTTAGAAATAAATAACTGTGTTTCTCTTCCTTATTTAAAAGTACTTGGCATTTTGCTACTGTAAAAACCATAAGGCTCAACATACATTTTCAAATGATTTTGTAATATACTGAAAAACTATCCAGACCCATTAGAATGATAGGTTCTTGGTTAAGGAAAATTGTGATCAAAACTATTGCCTTCCAAGCCATAAGTCAGCTGAGTTAGCAGCAGCTATGCTGGGGGAAAAACATCCCCCATTGTAATGTCCATTTACATTAAGTAGCAGTACCTGATTACACTTGCACTTTTACACAGCATGGTATAAATGTTTTCTTGCCTCTGTTTGTAGATTTAAGGTTTTTACCACTCCAAATGTGTGATTTTTCACTTGCCTCAACATATTTACATTAGATTTGTGCAATATGTGCTTCCAGAAGTTTACTTCGCTACCTTTGTATCATTCCCTCCAAAATACACATATTTTCTGTGAATTGTCTTTTACTTGGAAGTCTAGCATTGATTTCTCCAGGATAAAACATTTTTAAAAAGTAGCATTTTAAATTCAGCATGATTTGGATGAGATGATAATTTTGTTATCAAATTAGTTTATTCATTGAAATGATCTTATTTGTCTTCAAAATAACCTGAATACACATGAAGTGTTTTGTTGTTGTTTTTGGTTTTGGCCTTGCTGCATGGCTTGCAGGATCTTAGTTCCCCGACCAGGGATTGAACCCTGGCCCGGCAGTGGAAGTGGAGTCCTAACCACTGTCCCTAGCCAGGGAATTCCCCATAATGTTTCAATATACAGTTGACCCTAGAACAATGCGGGCTTAGGGGCGCTGACCTCTGCACTTTCGAAAATCGGCATATAATTTTACAGTCAGCCTTCCGTATCTGCAGTTCCGCATCCTACAATTTAACCAACTGTGGATTAGGTTGTAGTGTAGTACACATTTATTGAAAAAAAAAATCCACATAAAAGTGGATCCATGCAGTTCAAACCTGTGTTGTTCAGAGTCAACTGTATATTTTCTAAGGAGTACAAATGCCTGTGCGATTAAACAGAAAGTAACATGTATGGTAAAGGAAGAGAATGGGGCTTATTTTGGTTAGAAAAAAATAGAAAACTTTTTCTCATTTAGCTTAAATGGTGTTCTTAAACTAAGGAAATTTGCTTTTAAAGAAATGATACAGATGATGAGCTAAGGAAGCTGAGTCTTTTCTATCCCCAGCTCTATGGGTTTGTGTTCTAGGATCTTTTGAAAAGTAGGTATTCAAGTGAGAATATACTTCATGACAGCGTATTTTAACTGTCACAGTAAAGGCTGATAGTAAACTTACCAAGTAAAAATATAAGCAATAAAATAAAAAGCCTTGGGTAAACATAACAATCCAAATAATAATAAAGTAAGAATAAATACTAATATTTATTACTATTACTAGTGTATTTAGTATTACTAATAAATACTGTTAGTAGCATTTATTAGTATTACTAATTAGTAATACTAATTTCTTACTAATAAGTAATAGTAAGTAAAGGCCAAAGCATGTAAGAAGGGAGTAATGTAGGAAATAGCCAGATGAAGATGTTGATAAATAGTTTTAACTTGTTTTGGTTAAATTCATGTTAAATAATAGCATGCTTAATTTTAAACTCTAACATTAAAATAATTTCAGAAATAAAAATATATAGTTATAGTACAATCATAAATCTACATAAACATCTCTATCATTACCAGAACTTATTAAATTGGAAAGTAGTTTTTAAGTGCATTTCCTAAAATATCCAAACTCAAAGTGGAAATTAACTCCTCTACTCTCAGTATATAGTGATATATATTGAAATAAAAAGGAGATTTTTGTTTGGAAAATGGAAACTCCAATCCTCCAATCACTTGTTGAATATCGTCTATTGTTTATTTACTAACAAGTCATTTTTTCCACCCACAAAGGAAAATTCCTTTAAGAATTAGATCTGCTGTTGTATAAAGTTATCTTAGAGAATAAGAACATTACAAATCAGAGGTCCATGATTATATTATTGTAATATTTATCCCTTAAATCATTTAAACACTTTTCATAATAAAAATCTTTATACACTATACCTCATTTAACAGCCATTAACACATCTTCCATCTCAAGTCAAGTGTACCTACTAGTAATGACAATTTTATTGCTTATTAGATGTGGTTTTATGTTACCAGCGATCTCACACCAAGTCTGCGCAGTTTAATATGAAAAGCTCCTGCGAAAGGTGTTGCTCATCTCTTGATATATAGTGTTGGGGCTAAAATTTAACAATAATCAAGTTTAGAATATAATAATTGTAAAATCTGTCTTTTGTAAGATAAAATACAAAATAAAATGTTAATAAATCTAATTTCAAAGGTTAAATTAAGAGGAATGTATAGCACTTAAAAAATACCAGATATATTAAAAAAATAAAAAGCAGTGAACTCATTATGAACAAATAATAATAATAGATAGAACTGAATATATGGACATTTCAAGGTTTTACACAAACATGCACCATTACTTCCAGAAATTCTAACAAAAATAATTAAATCAAGACCAATTCCTCAGAAATTTAAAATTAGCCTTCTTAGGCTGGTACTGATTTATTTATTCAAAGGAAATTTTACGTAGAGCCAAAACTCAGTATCTAACATAGTTTTCTTAAGATTTGCTTCATTCTAACTGGTAGAATTCTAGAGTTTATAATTAAGAAAAAATGTTAACTTACTTTAAGCATTGTATTTAATTAATAATTCTTCTTTAAATTTGATTTTACTTCTAGTTGCTTCATGTACTGTGGGAAAGTGAGCAAACAAAGCACCTTACATGTTGGGAAAATTGCATGAGGCTTTCAGTTTTATGCCTCAGTTTTCTTCTCTTTATCCACTGATAAAAATAGTACAGACTGCATGGGTCTATTGCAAAGGTCAAATTTACCACTAAGTGTTTCAGTTTTAATATTATTTTGATACAGTTTTCATAATTTAATTTCCAATTGTTAGTGGATAGCGTATAGAAAAACAATAGATTATTATTTTTAACCTTTTACCCTGTCACTTTACAAAATTTGCTTATTAGTTCCAGTAGCTATTATATACATTCTTTAGTAGATTTTGTATATTTCTTAGGATTTTCTATATCCCTGCTCATATAGACTGCAAGTAAATAATGTTTTATTTTCCATGTCATTTATATCTTTTTCTTGTCAACTTGAAATTGGCAGAACATTCATTAAATTGCAGAACAGAACCGATGAGAGTGAGTATCCTTGCCTTGTTCCAGATCTTAAAAAGAATGTATTCAATGATATCAGCTCAAGTTTTGTGTTTTTTTTGTTTGTTTGTTTTTCATTTCGTTTTGTTTTCATAGATAGCCTTTATTAGATTGAGGGACTTTCTTGCATTTCTGGCTTGCTGAGTTTTATTATGAATGGATAGAAAATAGCTGCATTATTATTGAGATGATTATGTTATTTTCCCCTTTATTCTGTTTATTTGGTAAATTACATTGATTGATTTTTCAAATATTATATCCTTGCATTTCTTAGACAAACTGCACTTGTCTAAGGCATGTTATTTGTTTCATATTTAGCTGGAATTGCATATAAATGGATTTCACTGGCAAATTTAGAGAATTTTAGCAAACAGAAATTTTTACTTTTTTTTCTGTCTTTGTTCATGAGAGATATTGGTCTGTAGATTTATTTTGTAATGTCTTTGTCTAGTTTTGATATAAAGATTTTTTGATAAAATGAGGATATTTAAATGTTATTTAAGATAACATTTCATGTTATTATTTTATCAGTTACACTTTTGTTTTATTTATGTATCTATGTGGTTATTTATTTTTGTAGTGTAGACTTAGAGAAACTAGAAATTAATAAGAGTAGGGTGAGTACAGACACAGAAACCCAAATTTCTAAGATTACAACACAAATGTTTGTATGTATGGGTGGATATAGACAAGATAGTCCAAACACCAGACAGAATGAGGGTCAGGGAAAAATTAGCAGTGAACTTTTAATCCTGCTTCCCATTCTAAACTTTAAGAAAGACAATGAAACAGGCAGTTCTACTCTTGGATTGAGATCTGTAGGGTAGTAGTAGTTGATATTTTGCATATAGAGTTTTCATACTTTGCCGTGATGAATATCTACTACAAATTTACTGGTCTACTTCAGGTGGTGGCAATCCTGAGAAGACAAACGAATAGGGCAAAACCCAGTTTGAGTTGAGCAAGCTATGGAATAAAAAAACCTGTTTTTTAGTAGACTAAGACAAGATCCAAAGTCATCAGCCATGGAAGCCAGATGAGACGTATCACCTCACATTGCAAAAAACCTTGGGAGCCAAACTACACTCAGCAAAGATTGGGTCTGAGAGCCAATGTTCTTCTTCAACAATGCTGCTTCTCTGATAGATGAACAATACATAATCCCCTACCTTCCATTTGAGGAGTTTAACTCCTGTCATGGGTAAAGAACAAGAGAATAAATAAGGTGAAGAATTTCTGAAAGCCAGTTTATTCCAAATATAGTAAACTGTGATACATCATAACTAAGAATAATAAGTGAATTTGGATGAGAAGTCGTTGTATTAGTCTGAGAGTACCACATAGGATACAATAAATGATCTTTTCTAGACAAATTATGGCTTTAAGAGTTAAGCTAAACTAAGTTTTATAAAATATTCTTTTTCACATTTGTGGGGCAGTTGTAAATCATGACCTTTTGCATGTAGAATCCAGACATTGTTAAATAACCTTATTCTATTATAAAGATGTTTTTCTCTTCATGCAACCTGTACTCAATACTTTCTTCAGCTCTCAGGTTATGTTCTAAAATGTGTTTGATTCTTCCTCCAAAGCAAATAGCAATAGAGGAAGCAATTCACAGCGACGTAGATTATGCAGTCATAAAATGAAGCATCTGAACATTTGACTTGACAAGTAATTATCATATGTATTTTTGCATAGCAGGCAGTCCTCTAGCTGACAAACAGATTGAGTTCCAAAAGTTCATTTGCTAGGAGATTTTTAAAACTCAGAACATATTTTCCCTCTAGGAACAATGTTGGATGTGGTGGTTAGGTTATTACACAAGACCAATAAGCCCGTCCAATTCATAATTAGTTAAATTTAGTTTAATAAATATTTATTGAACACATGGCAGGCACTGCTTGTGTTAGGCTCCGAGGATACAAACATTTACAAGCGTGCATTCAAAAAGCCATGATATATGTGAGTTAATAATTTATGTATGCAGTATATAAATACTTATAGAGCACCTAAATTAGATTCTGGGAATATAATATGAGCAAAACATGTCTTTGCTTTCAAGGAGCGTGATTTGAAGTAGAGGGAGAATGGATACTGACTTGACTGAGCTAAGTGTTGCAGAAGTGGTGTTATAAGGAAGGCTCTGGACGCTGTAAATGTTAACAAGAGAGAATACTGCCCTTGTTTGGTGGGTGATTTCCCAGGAGAAAGCTGACATATGAAGAATTATTGGGGTTTACCTGAACTAATCTGTGGGAAGAATGGGAAGAGAATGATTTTCTGACATGAATAGAAGTCCTTAGGGGAGAGAATACATTTAGAGGAGTTCCAGCAGTTATGCATCTTGGGTTGATGACACATAAGTAATGAACAAATTGATGAAATATACATAAGTTAGGGATTGCCTGATAATTAGGTTATGTCACATAAGTACTTTAAAAAATCTAGCTGAACTGAAAAGTATTCCAATTAGGTACCCTACCATGTCCCCAGAGGAAAACATGGTTCATAATGGTCTGCCAAATGTCTTGATCCAGCACATAGGAATAATTGGAAGGTGATCTTTACCTTGTCTTCTGGTCCTTTTATTCCTGAATAGAAGCTATTGTGAATGCGCCATGATTTCACTGTCAGATAGAGTCTAGGCTGTGCACTGTACTGTCGTCATATGATGAACAATTTGCCATATGATGTACTTCATGTGTTAGAATGTACAGCAATGCCCCACTGTGAATTACAACTTGCTGCATTCATACACCTCTGACACTGACTCTGGGATTGGCCCTAAGACTTCCTTTGGCCAATAGGATATTGGCAAACGTGACACAAGTAGAAATTTGACAGGCACTCGCACAGTGGGAGTTGTCCCCTCTTGCTGCTGGAAATTCTTCCCCTGAGTACTATATAAGCTGGAGCTAGCCTACTGGAAACATGTAGTCCAGCCAATAGCCAGCCCCAACTGCCATACTGTGTATGAATCCACCTTAGAACATGCAGCCTCACTGGAGCTTCCAGGTAACTCATTCAGAGGAGAGCAGCAGGACAGGCCAGCTGTGTCTAGCACAAGATGCTGACCCATATTGACGGCGAAATGGCAGTTACGTAGGCCACTGTGTCTTGGCATGATTGGTTATACAGCAGCAAGTCACTGTGATGGTATTCACAAAAATGTTTGGAGAAATCAAATGACCCATTTCCAGAATGCAAGTTTTTAGTGGCTTCACAAGATCTCTTGCAAATGAAAATGGAAAAAAGATACAAGTTACTTTGTGCACCACTTATAAAATCTCTATTGCCTCCTATAGCATGGAATTTCTGAAAATTTCATAAATATGTTAATTAATAAGTCATGCCATTTATCCACTCACCCTTCATCCTTCTATTCATTAACTTAAAAATATTTATTGAATAGCCACCACAAGTAATATACTGTACTCAGTGTTTTGAATACAAAGGTAAACAAGGCATTGCATCTCTGTCTTTGGGTCTTTCCTTCCCATCAGGAAGAGATGCAGACGGATAGACGTGCATTTATACTACAAGGTTAAATGGGTTGTGAAAGATCCAGTATCCCCTGGGACAGAGGCTTCCAGAGATGACTTCCTGGAAAAGGGAATATTTCAGCTAAATCTGCCTCCAGAGGCAGATTATAACCATTTACATATGTAGCTCAGATCATTATAAAATGACTATGTTATAAGTAGCAATGACTCTATTACAATGGTATTTTAGCTTCTAAAGTTAATCAAGTGAAGGTGAAATAGAAGATATTTGCTGTGTCTTTACTCGTCAGGCTTAGATCTAGGACATTCAAAACATTCTCAGGATTTATTTAAAAGGTCCATGTTGAAACTCAGACTGCTCTAAAGTGCTAAGATTAGTATATGAAATGCTACAAATATCCTGATACCATTTTTTTCCCAGATATAATATCTTTTACAGAAGCCTGAAACCATGATAACAAACCAAACTCAGCAAATCAATGGAAGAAATCAGGCTTGAAATAGTTAGGCCAGCCACAGTGAGACCAAAACTTTCTCTTGCACTGAGGCTGCCAGTAATAAACTGTAATCAAATTTGCAGTGCAATTATGGGAAAAGGAAGGATGCCATCGACATTCTTGGCCTCCCTGGACTACTTTCTACCAATAGGTTTCATTTTTTTCATTCACTTACAATATCCTGTCTTTGCCAAAACGTGCATAATAACCTCCCGATTTTCAATAGCATGGAGTCATCATAGGCTTAAAACCTCTCATGCTACATTATCATCATGTTTATTTCATAATGCTCCCTTAAGAACTTTAAGATTTTACACAAGAATTGCCTTAAAAAAATACCTTTCAAACAGGAACAGTTTGATAAGCATATGGAAGTATATGTGTGTGTGTTCTAATAGATCTCAAACAAGATTATGATATATGTATAAATAGTCATATATGTTGCATGCATATTCATTTTACCAGTTACGTACAGATAAAAGAATACTTATTTATGTACATAAACATATGGACATTGCATGCATTATTACCTGAACAAAAATAAGCAAAGCTTATGTTTATATGTTCCATGTTTACCTGTTATGGAATTCAAATTCCGAGGTCATTTGTACCCTTGAAATCTACTTTTCAGTTTTTCCAGTTCATAGTGATTAACGGTCAATTCTCATCAATTAGCTGTCTTTCCTCTTAATTCTTTCTAAGTTCAATGTCTATATCTATCCAAAACCTCTCTCAGACATCGTAAATGTGTATGAATGTGTGTGTGCGTGAGAGAGAGAGACAGAGAGACAGAGGCAGGGAGAGAGAGAGACAGAGAGAATAATAATCAGTAACCGGAAGGCTGTGCATGAAGAGCAGCTCTATTCATAATTGCCCCAAACTGGAAAGAACCTAAACATTTTTCAATAGATGAATGAAAAACAGACTGTGGTTGTTCTATACAGTGGGATAATACTGAGCAAAAGAAAGTAGCAAACTATTGAATAACACAGCTTGTATAAAACTGAAAGTGAAAGAAGACAGTCTCAAACAGTTATATACTATATGATTTCAAAATGACCAAATGGTGGTGAATACTGGTTGCCAAGTGTTCAGGGTCCGGGAGAAGTGTATAAAATGGTAGAACTGTCCTGTATTCTGATTGTGGCAGTGGTTACACAAATTTAGAAATTGTTAAAATTTAGAGAACTGTCTACCGAACACAGGCAGTTTTTCTGTATTATTTAGAAGAAAAATAAAATAGCAGAATTTCACGTTTTTCAGCCTTGAGGCTTGTTCACTCCTCCATGTTATTATACATGCATCAGTTTCCCTACTAGATTCTAGGTTTCTGAAGGGGTAGGAATCGTGTCATTATTTTTTAAATAAACTTTTAACTTTAGAACAGTTTAGATTTACAGAAAAATTGTGAAGGTAGTTCCCATATATTCTTTTTCTTATTATTAACATCATTAATGTGGCACATTTGTTATAATTTATGAACCAATATTGATACACTTATGTTAACTAAAGTCCACACTTTATTTCCTTTTTTTTTTTAAACGTAATATCCTTTTTCTGCGCCAGGCTTCCATTCAGGATACCGCATTACGTTTAGGTGTGTCTCGTTAAGATCCATCTTTCTGTTTATATATCACCCCATTCTGTTCTTGCATGTTGTCTACTTTTTCATCAGTTCCCTTAATATATTAATCATACTAATTTGAAATTCCCTGTTTGATAATTCCACCATTGTGACATATCTATGACAATTCTGATGCTTGCTTTGTCTTTTAAGACTGTGTTTTTTTCTTATCTTTGACATGTTGTAGTTTTTTGTTCAAAAAAAATTTGGACATGTTGTACCACATACTAGAAACAGAGGTAAATAGGCCTTTAGTGTGAGATTTTATGTTAATATGGCTAGAAGTTGAGCTGTTTTTAATATTTGCTGTCTGTGCTTGTCTGAGGTTTCAATATCCTCTCCTGTGACTGGTTTTTTTTTTTTCCTCTTTTCCCTTGTTGTCTTAGGGTTTCCCTTAAATCTCTTTAGAGTGGGTACCTTCAACTCTTTTAGCTGTAATCCACTGGTTAAGGTGTGACTGTGGGGAAGTGTTGTATAATCCTATGATTAAGTCTCAGTTCTTTAGTGGGACTGTGTCCTTGGGATCTCACCTTTACAGGTATTTCTCAGCTTTGGTCCCTCCTCAGGTGATAAAGGGAGACTTGAGGGCACTGGAATCAGGTGATAAAGGGAGACTTGAGGGGACTGGAATCAAGTAATTTCCCTTCTCTGATGTTGGATAAGCGGCTAAAAAAGTATTTTCCTTTCTCAGTGGTCCTTTGCTATGGAGAATGCTCTTCATGTATTTGAAAATAATTAAGTTCCCCCTCTGTTTGCCGGAAATAAGACTTTTTACTTGGCCCTTCACTTGTGAGAACTGGTGGATTTCCACGAGGTAAATCCACAAACGTATAGGAATCTCCATAACATGGCAGTTCCAAGATTTTATCACTCTCACAGTGGTCTACACTTTGCCTTCAGTAATTTGTCAAAGTTATTATTAACTGTTCCTACTAGTTGATGTCTCCAGTGGCTTTCACCCCAGGTAAACTGATCTAATCTTGGATCTGATTCTCTGTATTCACCTGTCTCACCAGATTTTGGGGTGGCACTGTGCTTTGTGATCTCAATTCTCTGATAGGTCAAAGAAAATTCATTGGTTTGCATTTTTTTCACCTTTTTCTCTTCTTGTAGATTTAAATGACGACTTCCAAGAGCTTTACATGTTAAAGCTGAAACTGGAAGTGCCATTTACCTTTTCAAAACTTGCTTTTCCCCCTTCACTCTCTCTTTCCTTTTTCTGAATTTATGTACTGGGTTAGCCAAAAAGTTTGTTTGGGTTTTTCCGTAAGAATTTATGAAAAACCCTAGCAAACTTCTTTTTGGCCAACCCAGTGTGTGTGCATGTGTATGTGTGTGTGTGTGTGTTTGCGTGTGTGTGTGTGTGTATGTATGTATGTAATTTCTCAAAGCCCTACAGCTCTCCTACAGACTTTGCTATATTTTCCAGACTTTTTTTTCTTTTCTTCTGGATATAGTTTATTTGTCTAAATTGCTAGTAACTAATCCTGTAGATAGTAAGTCTATGTGCTGAATTTTTAATTTTTCGTTCTAAAATTTTCATTGAATTAATTTATTATAGATCTCAGGTTTCTGGTGATATTTTTCATCTTGCCTATTATTTCTTGACCATATTAATATTTACTTTTAAATCCATATCTTAATATAATCAATATTATCTCTTTTTTTCTTTATTAATTTAGGTCTGATATTTGTTTATTTTTTGACTAAATGCCAGATGTTGTTTTTAAAAAAAAACACACATAGAAACCCTAGATATTATTTTCCTTCAGAGATGATTGACTTTTTCTGACAAGTTGTTAAAAGTTGGGTAGATCACCCTGATCTACTGAGGACTGAGATGTTTCAAGTCTGAATTTCAGCCCTTCTGAAGTCAAAACTGAGAATCTGCATATCTACTGGGGCATTTTCTCTTTGGATGCCCTGGGCCCAAACCCTAACTTCTGACACTATGAGAATGTCAAAAACTGTATTAAGTTTTTAACTTTCAGTTGTCCATTTCTGCTTGGAGTTTCTAGACTCTCACCTCATGCAGCTTACAAACTGGTCAATGCTTTGAGGATAAAAACAGTACAGAATATTAAACTAACCTCTTTGTGTTTCCTTTTGGATCTTGATTCTTCAAATTTTGATTTTCTTTCCATGGAATATTTTTTGCCCATAGACTTGTAAATCTCATGGGATTCTCTGATATCTTGCTTTCTGCTTATTCTCTGAGTCCTGAGTCATCTTAAAACTGGAAAATACCTTGAGGTAAAACACGATGAATAATGTTGTACTCATCTCAATGCAAAAAACAAAAACCCAAAACATTTTCACTTATTTCATGTTATTGTATGACTGACATACCCCCATTTTCATAAAGAGCCTACTTAACTTTGTTTAAATTTTTTTTTACATAAGGTTTTCTGTTTAAATTTTTAAAAACAAACTTGCTCTCTCAATTTTATCCTCATAAGCTGTTCACACACAAAGATTTTCATTTAATTATATTTTGCCTTTTACAGAACTTTATATAAATTATTTTCCTTATATGTTATTTTACCTTATTTTATGTTACTATGAAGTAAGGTATTTTTACTGACACCAGACCTAGAACAAACATTCCTGTTGCAAGCTGAACTTCTTGCATTACATCTTTAAAAAAAAATCAGACTAGTGTGTATCAACCTATAAAACTGTTATCAGATTTACAGTCATATTTTGAATATCATCCACTATATTTTTTCTTTTCTCAATGCACCTGAAGTGATATCTTTAAATAACATATCATATTTTATTTAAAACTCAATTGAGATCCTAAGGCTTATGTTCTCTAAAAAAAAAAGCTAAGTGCTTCCTCAAGAAAATAAAGACAATTGTATTTTTGAGCAAGATGGTTTAATACATTAGAAAATATTGATTTTTCCTTTGTGCGCCAATTGTAAAAAATAAAATGGAAAATATAAGTATTGAGAATCATTCCCATTAACATTTAAATAATTAAAAATACTACCTACCTGAAATTTAAAGTGTATATTCTAGTAAAAACTAAATTTTGATAGAGTAAAAAGTTCAAAAAATGTTAAAGGCTAAGCCATACAACAATGTTTTTTAATTAATCGAATTGAGTATGTAAATAATAAAGTTTAATAAAGATTATATATAGTTAGAGATAATTTTTTGTTTGTTAATTTTTAAACTAGAAATATGTAAAACATATCAAAATAAAAAAAATACTATCTGTATTTTATAAAATGCTTTTGAACCAAGTTTTGCTCTCTAAAAGTCATACTTCATTTGCAAAATTGTCCCTTATTTAACCAAAATAATTTTATTTCTATGTTATATTTTTTGAAGCACTTACTGGATTTTATTTTAATTTAAATAATTGAATGATGTTTACAGTAATGACAAATACAGTTTCCTCTAGAAATATATTTTTTCCAGGCATTGAAAATAACATTTTCTCTAAACTTTATAACAACTCTGAAAAGGCACATGTTATCAGCCCCATTTTTGAGAATGTGGAGGTTTTTAGGTCGGCAAAACTCACGGAGCAGATAAGGCCAAGTATCCCTGACTCCAAATTGTCTGTCACAACACATGGTCATCTTTTTAATGGTAACTTGGAAAGCTCAGCAGGATATTTTCCTGTACATTTTAAGGAATACAAGCCCCATGAAAATGAAACATATGATACTCTTTTTGTTGTTTGCATAAAATATCTGATGTTTCAGAGATTCAAATGAGGCTGTTTCTTATAATACCTTTGGAACAATCGTGCCACCTGCAGTCATTAACTTGAAAGCCTTGAATTTATAAATGCAGAGTAACACATGATTTGGGAATGGGAAAAGGTGTAGTGAAATGTAACCTGATAATCCACTGCTTACTGAATTATAGCAATAATACTTGTTGCAAGTTATCATTTGGTATGTTGAATATATCTGATAAATGTGACCTCTGAGAGTTTCAACAGTTTATTGTCTTAAGCTTTTCTGCTGACCATTCTTTTTCAAGCCAATGAGTATTCCACAAACGAGTTATAAAAGCAATTGTCATAGAGTAAAACAAATTAAAGAGATTTTTTCTTTTTTTCTTAAAATCAAGCAGAGGGTAATTGTGTTGAAGTTGCTTTAAAATGTGCACATCTAAAATCTTGAGTCCCGAAGTGTCTCATCTGCTTTCTAATTTTCTACAAGATCTTTTAATATTTTGAGATTTATATTAAACGACAGGGGTCTGAAAGATTTCAGGAACTCTTGCATATGCATCAGAAATAATCAATTAAATTAATAAAAGAAAGATCACAATTTAGATGTTAGTTGCTATAAATTTCACCGCTATTCCTTTAACTATAGCTCGTAGTTTTCTAATTCTAGCTCAGAAATTACACTGATACACCCACCCTGAAGTAGCTGTCGCATTCCAACTTTCTCTTCAGCTTCTAGTCATACATGAAAGTTCTAAATTTCCGTCATAATTAACTAGCTGCTTTAAATAATAGCATTTTAGTAATTTGGGGGATCTGCTTTTTTGTTTCCTACAAAATGAAATACTGAAATACTAAAATCTTAATGATTTGGATCATTTCTCTTCTATTTATATAGGCTTTATTGTTTGGAATGTTAATACTACAAACTAATAGAACTATCGGAAGCTACTGAAACTAATTTAATTTTAAACCAAAACTATGTTATCAACGAAACTGTCATTAATTCCACATTGCCAAGGGAAGTGTAACCATAAATAAAGATCCCAGATACTGAATTTAGATGTATTGTTTCCTTTATAACTTGTTTCAAATCAATTTTTCTCCTTTCCAAAAAGAAAACTCTAAAACCCATGACCACATTATATAGGCTATTCTTTATATCATTGAAAACATATATATGCATAGCATATATATAATTTTTTCCTACCAATATTTACTCTCTCACTAGTGCAGTCTTCATCAAGACAAAACTTGACTCAAAACACAGTTGAGTAACAAAGGAAAAAGATAAAGTGTACTCTCTGAGGTGTTTATATATTTTTATACCTAAACTGCCATATTCCCTAGGTGGCCAGATATCTCAATCATCTTGTACCAAGTATTTTATGTGAAGCAAGGGGATGAATGCAAATGAAAGAATATCCTTATCGAAGCAAACTGCAGAGATTTTTTTCCCTACATTGTTATATGAGATAAAATCAGCACTAATGGCTAAATTTATTTAATAAAGCATCTGATATATAGCAGTACAGTACACAGTCCCTGCAGTACAAAATATCAAACCCTGGGATCCATCTGAAGGAGACTTTTTAGAACAACATGGAAGAGCCTTTCCATACTTAATTTTTATATATAGAATTAGTCCACATAAAATAAAATATATATTTAAAAATTTTAATTCTTATTTAAAATAAAGTGAGTGATAATAACAATACTATCTGAGAGTATCTTTCTCATACAGTTCAGAATACTTCTCAGATATACTAATTCATCAGTCACTGTGGTAAAAAAGATTTTTGTGTGTCTAGTTTAATAGGTTATAAAAGCAAATGATGTAAAAAAGTAAAAGAGCAGTGGGCAAAGTATTGTTAGAAATAGTCCTAAGATTTCTTCATCTTTATAGCAAAATAAATGACCTCTTACACTTTTTTTAAAAGTATAAATTTATTGATTTATGGCTGCATTGGGTCTTCGTTGCTGCATGCGGGCTTTCTGTAGTTGTGGCGAGCGAGGGCTACTCTTCCTCGCAGTGAGCAAGCTTCTCGTGGCAGTGCCTTCTTTTGTTGAGGAGCATGGGCTCTAGGCACGCAGGCTTCAGTAGTTGTGGCGCACAGGCTCTAGAGCGCAGGCTCAGTAGTTGTGGTTCCTGGTCTTAGTTGCTCCATGGCATGTGGGATCTTCCTGGACCAGGGCTCGAACCCATGTCC